>NW_024732963.1:155000-227500 GCF_018991925.1 Homarus americanus | reverse complement strand
CCTCCATATTTTTCCTCCTCTCCCATCTCTCTCCCATTTCTCCCCCTCTCTTCTACCACACTACCTGAATCCATTGTGCGACAGAACCTTTTTTATATATATATAACACCAATAAACACTTTTACTACACATATCCACTCGCCCGTAAAACACTCATATTTACACAAAGGTAAATAAAGGTGTTTTTGTCCGGATATGCAATAAAAAAAAAAGAATTCATATGTTATTGATATTGTAAGTCTGTTGTAGTGTGATGTATTGTTAGTTGTAGTCAGCCTTTGGTGGTTTTGTTGTATGTATTGGGCATGAGAGAGAGAGAGAGAGAGAAAATATATTACCTTTAACTGTACGTCTAAATATACCTGTCTTTTTACCTGTACTTATACCTGTACTTATATCATTAGTTGTAATTCAAAGACTAAAATAAAGAATCAGAACGACATCACCCAATCTGTATACTTAGATTAATAATTATAAGGTATAACAACACACTAGAGACTAAATCCTTAACTCATATGACATATTAAAATCAAATCTTAACTGGGTCTTAACTGTGAGAATCTCGAGGAGCAACAGTCTGACGTGAATTAGTTCCGAGTCGCGGAGTCCTCCTTCGAAATGCTGATTCGGAAGTATCGAGATGCTTATATGCGAGTGGAGATTGAGGCTTGGGAAGAGGGTCTGGTGGAGGCTGAGGAATTAAGATCACAGGCAGCAACATTGTCAGAGAGAGAGAGAGAGAGAGAGAGAGAGAGAGAGAGAGAAAGAGTGTGTGTGTGTGTGTGTGTGTGTGAGACGGTGAATAATTATGGTTAGTAAGTCAGCATTCTTGAGGAATACTGAGGTGGGGGATGGGAGAGGTAGGAAGGGGGCGAGCGAGGGGTGGAAAAGAAAGGAGGAGGGAAGGAGGTGGAGCAGGGAGTTAAGGGAAGGTGGAGGAGGAAGGGGAGAGGAGGAAGGGAGGGAGAGAAGTGGAAAATATGTTGGAATGGGGAGGGTGTGGAAAGAAAAAAAAGACAGGGGAGTGGGAGGGAGGGAGGAAGGAAAGGGGAAAGGATATTATATTTTCCTGATGAGGGTCACAGACAAATTAACGCAGATTGAAAAAAAAACAAAAAAAAAACAAACACAGACACGAATATTGACAAGACAAACAGACAGAAAGACAAAGATATATCAAGACAATCACATTTATAGACAGAGATATAGACACAAGAGATTGCTGCTAATAGACAGACATAGACAGACAGATTAACAGACAAAGATGCATTATAAACTCAATGTTATTCCCCTAACTTCATATCGACTGAATCTGTCCACGGGAGAACATTACTAGTTATGATCACACAGCAACACATCAACACAGCAGCACAGCAACACATCAACACAGCAGCACAGCAACACAACAACACAGCAACACATCAACTCATCAACACAGCAGCACAGCAACACATCAACTCAGCAACACAGCAGCACAGCAACACAGCAACACAGCAACACATCAACACAGCAACACATCAACACAGCAACACAACAACTCATCAACACAGCAACACATCAACACAGCAACACATCAACACAGCAACACATCAACACAGCAACACATCAACACATCAACACAGCAACACATCAACACAGCAACACAAACTCCAATATCAATTAATTATCAGCTTCCTCTTGAAAAATTGGCTATTATTTGTGGAGTGAATGAATGGACCTCCTCACAAAGCATTAGAAATTGAAAGTTATTAGACTCCTAAGAATGATGTGGATGTGTTGGGTCCAAGTGAGATGAATCGGTGCTAAAACAGTGTGAGGAGACAAGGGGGGAACTGTGAACACGTCGATGGTTAATTGTGATAAAATGGAGAATCGAAAGATGAGAGAAAGTGAAAGATAATCGAGGCATAAAAGGGGATTGCAATATACAGATGAAGAAACAAAAGAGCCGAGAGAAGATGAAAGAGAATCGAGAGATGAGAGAAAGTGAAACGTAATTACTATACACAGGTATATGAAAGAGGAAAGGAGAAAGAGAGGTACAGCACACACATACAGTATGTTTACCTGTGAAAGAGGGAGTTGAAGCGTAATCTACCTGGACAGAACCACAGGTATATTCTTGAAAAATGACGGCTTTTGTGAACATGAAATTAGATAATAACTACAAATTTTATTACGGAAACAACAACAGCTTAAACGTGATTTTTCAGCAAACAAAAATATTAAGAACATAAGACGGAAATTATAATACTTGTCTACTAAAAAAATACGAAAACTAAATAAATTAAAATAAGTTATTGGCTTTTAAGACGACGCACAACACATGTAAAATAAAGAATAAAATACGCAAGAACATATACAAAAATACTACAAAAATCAAAGATCACGAGATAAATAAAATAGCGTTAATAATTATCTTGAACGCAACATGGACATATGTACTCAACACAACAAAAACAAAGATGGACGAATGAATGTCAACAAGCGAAGGGAGAAGCTAAGTTACCCCCACCAACAATTATGTCAAAAAGGGTAAAAAAAAAAAAGGGGAGATTGAGAAAAAACGAATTACATATAATTTTAGTTACTTTACCTGTTAACAAAAGCTCCACGAATAACGCGAAGGGAAGATGAGAAGCTGGGGGGGTAGGGGTAGGAGGAGGAGGAGGAGGAGGAGGAGGAGGAAGAGAAGGAGGAGAGGGAAGAAGATGACTAGGAGAAGGGGGAGGAGGAAGAGGAAGAAGAGGTGGGAGGGACGATAAGTAGGAGGAGAAGGGGAAGGAGGATGAGGAAGGAGAAGGAGGACTTAGTATCGAACTGTCAGAGGTGTGTTGTTATATATATGACGAGACCTTGTTGATGGAGGGGTGTGTTGGGGGTGGAGTGTTGGAGGGGTGGAGGAGGATCGTTGGAGGGTAGGGAGTAGTGGTGGTGGAGGGACGTGTGGCAGCCTTGTGGGGGGTTGTTGTGGGGAAGAGGGGGAGTTTGGAGGGTGGAGGAGGATTGTTGGAGGGTAGAGGGGGATTTTTGGAGGGTGGAGGGGGATTGTTGGAGGGTAGAGGGGAAGTAGTGGTGGTGGAGGGACGTGTGGCAACTGTGTGGGAGGACCTGCCTGGGTAATAAAGGGGGCAATAAGGAGACGAGTAAAGACGGCGAGCAGAGCAGTAGGGGTGATAACAGTGTGGGGGCGTTATGACCACTGGACGGTATTGGAAAAGCAATGTATTTTACTTCTAGTGAACTGAGAGAGAGAGAGAGAGAGAGAGAGAGAGAGAGCGTGATGATGATGGTAGATGCATGGATAGAAAGAGGGAAATAGTAAGCATGCTAATGAAAGAAGATAATCGATAAAAGAAGGAATATAATGAACTGAAAAAAGTAGAGGGAGAAGGACAACACACAATAATGAATATGAAAAAACAGAAACACGGCAAGACTATTAATAAAAACAGCAATAAAATGCACCGCCATGAAAAAAAAAGATCCGAAAATATAAAATCTTTTTTTTTGTGCCTTGACAGATATGTAGGATATGAATGACTTAGTTACATAAACAAATCCAGTAACTCCAAAAATTAAATCACATATATCAAAATACACAATGATATTATATGTTTATATATAAAATAATATTTGGTTTAAATGGTTGGCATCAATTCCGAATTCGTAAGAGGAATTACATCTGGCGTAAACAGAGACAGGTGTATTTATAATTACAGGTAGCTGACAGTGAGTGAGGGAGGGAGGAAGTTGTCAGTGGAGATACGAGGGAGCGATATGTGAGTAGAACCGAGAGAGAGAGAGAGAGAGATTGAAGTGAATAGGGGGGGGGGAGTGACGTGTGAGAGAGCATGAGATAGTGAGAGATAAGGGAATATGAGACAGAGAAGACGAGTATATTCTTTACTTGTCTATAATGATAATGGTTGTTGTCCATCACAGAAGAGAACGGACGCATCACCATCGGTCTCTCTTCCTCATCCTCCTCCTCTTCCACCCACACCTCACCTTCCTCCTCCACCTCCATCCTCCACCATTACCTCCGGGCGGGGTTCATTGGTGGTTCTCCGCTGTTAGTCTCGTGCTCCAGCATGTGAGTGGTAAATCTTGTTACAGTCTGGGAATACAAAGGTCCGTCCATCCACAGCTGAGCGATTTCTTCAGGTCACGCTTCCTCTCTCGCTCTTTCCCTCTCTCTCTCTCTCTCTAGTTCTTTGATGTCTGTGTCTTCAAAAGCTCGCTGACCACACACGTGAAAGTTCCTCGGCACTGTGTTGCTTGTAGTGACCATCTGCAGGAAGATGACCCGAGGATGTCTTTAAAACGATTCCTCTGTCCAGATCTTCTTCCAAGTTTCAGAGCAGAATTCGGCGTTGAACAGTTCTTTGTAGCCCTATTGGGTGACCCATCTGAAGGGATATTAAGGTCTTAGTCTACCCATGTATGAATGATTAAAATAGTGACATTCAAAACACGAGGAAAATCTTGTAGGAAAATATAGTAAAATCACTGAGGCGCCAAAATCAAAATAAATATCACTTGCTGGACCAATGAAATGAAATATTATAAATATTCCTATAAATTTAACACCATGAGCTATGTCAGGATTCTATGTTACATCCTCTTAAGAGGATGAACATAAGAACATAAGAAAATAAGGAGTCTGCAATAGGCCGGTTGGCCTGTGCAATGCATGGCAGCTCCTGTCGAGAGTTACTACCACTCTCTATCATCCATGAATCTATCTAGCCTCCTTTTAAAACTTTCCAGCGTTCCAGCACTTACTATAAAGTTGCTAAGCTTGTTTCACTCGTCCACCACCCTATTTGTGAACCAGTTCCTTCCTATCTCCCTCCTAAAACTAAACTTATCCAACTTAAATCCGTTGCTACGAGTCCTATCCTGCTCGGATATTATAAGAACTTTATCTATATCGCTTTTATTGATTCCTTTCACCCACTTACATACCTCTATCATATCTCCCCGTATTCTTCGTCTTTCTAGGGAATGGAAGTTTAGTTTCTTTAACTTATCTTGATATGTAAGGGTTCTAAGTCCCGGAATCATTTTCGTCCTTCTTCGCTGCACCGACTTCAGTGAATTGATATCCATTCTATAATAAGGGCACCAGAACTGAACCGCAAAATCGAGGTGCGGCCTGACTAGCGCAATATATAGTTGCAGTAAGACCTCTGCACTCTTATTACTTACACTTCTAGACATAAAACGTAATACTCTGTTTGCCTTATTTCGAACATTAAAGCACTGTTTTCTAGGCCGTAGGTCCGTGTTTACAAGTACCCCAAAGTCGCTTTCACAAGTCGAATTCTCTAGGTTGATGTTGCTAAGGCTGTATATATTGACAGTATTTGTTCTTCCAATATTAAGTACGCTGCACTTGCTGGTGTTGAATTTCATTTGCCATTTTTCTGACCAGCCCTGCAGTTTATTTAAATCCTCCTGTAGTGCATTTACATCATGCCCTGAATTAATCTGCCGCCCTATTTTGGTGTCATCCACAAACTTGCTTATGTCACTGCTGATCCCAGTATCTAGATCGTTTATGTAGATTATGAACAAGAGTGGGCTCAGTACTGACCCCTGGGGAACCCCACTGGTTACACAGCCCCACCTGTGGTTATCAGCACACACACATATATATATATATATATATATATATATATATATATATATATATATATATATATATATATATATATATATATATATATATATATATATATATATATATATATATACATATATATATACACACATATATATATATACACCGCCTTCGTCAGACACATCACCCACAGGTAAGAACGACTAAGAGAAGCACTACCATGGATCATACATCAAATCGAGTTCTTGAAACTTGCCACTTTTGTGATGATAAACCACCAATCTTCACCCTCTACGTCCTCCCCAACCCCTTCCTACCTCTCCTCCTCTCCCTTCTTTACGTCTCTCCGTCCACCTCCTCCTCCCTCCCTCTCCAGCAACACCGCGTCGGGAATATGATTTAGTGGAGCTTAATGTCCTCGACAAATATTTACAACGGGAGAAGTTTTTCGTGTTTACGCTTGTCCAGACTCGAACATCTTAGGTGAGGTTGACGCAGAGGGAGTAGTGGTGAGCCGAACTATTAACCAGTCAAGCCGATATCTGGAAGTTAGAACGGGGAGGTCGAGACTGATGTTTAGGTAAGGTGAATTAACGTTATGGGAGGCAGAAAATAAAATCAAGGAAGTGATGATTGTAGTGGAATGAGGATTTAACGACTGGTAGAAGGGTATTCCATTAGAGTGAGAGAGAGAGAGAGAGAGAGAGAGAGAGAGAGAGAGAGAGAGAGAGAGAGAGAGAGAGAGAGAGAGAGAGAGAGAGAGAGACGTGTAGATGCAATGCTAGATTCCTCATAAAACTCTCTTCTGGATAAACAGAAAGCGAGATCAGGTGATATGAAACACCAGGGAAACGATGTGATAATGTTGGGAAAAGCGACATCTGGACGAGAGGTGCAAGTCTGTCAACACTGAGGGAGGCTTAGTCGGGAATCGAATCGCATTAGGTAAGGGGGCATCCTCGTGGGTGAAGTAGCTGTAGGGTGCAAAGGAGGAATGTAAGAGCAGTCAGGTGAAGTGGTGATTATTACGGCTAAGACAAGAGGAGGAGGAGGACGAGGAGGGGCAGGAAGAAGAGAGGGAAGTTTGTGGAGGAGGAAGAAACTGAGTCGAGATTTAAGACCAATCCAACGAAAAGATGGAGGAGGGAAGCTTTAACTTGAAGATATAAGAAGCTCAAAGACACAGGAAAGGCCTCAAACTCTGTAATGACTTAAGACCACTTAAGAAAGTGAAGGTAGGGGAGGAAACCTTGAAACTGATGCCTGAGACTTTCCGGAGACCTGAATCATAGAGCGACCAAGGAGAAAACCGAAAATGTAAGGTAAATTTTAAGACTTGAGAGAACCTACCTGACGAAGGAAGGTAGTGGAGGAAACATTAACGTGGATATATGAGTAAGACTTGACATCTGATGACGTCTGGAGCCTCTCTCTCAGTTGAAGGAGAATGTAGGTTGAGATACAAATGAAACCGAGAGAGAAAAATAAACAAACTTGGTACTTTACTCCTGAAATACCTAATACAATGGGGGTGATTTTGAAGGCGTGGAGGAGAGACGATTCCTGGGAAAATCCTCAAAAGAAAAAGCCTGTCAAACAACTATAGTACTCGGAAGACCTAAGACACACAAGGGACTTAATGATTTCTTAGAATATTGAGAAAAAAAACTTGAGGAAGACGAAGGATACACCTGAGACATATAGGATTAACAGGAGTCTAAGAGTTTTCTATAACCAAGAGGTGACCTAACAGGACCTGACACCTTGGATTTTTTTTAATAATTCAAACCCTAAAGGACATGACGAGCTCTAAGAGATAACTCACTTATACCCAGAGCAGATCCCCAAGTCTTGAGAAGGTTAGAGACCTGAGAGAAGACCCCTAGTTCTTTGTATTTACAGACGGTATTTACCTGGTTTTCTCTTGAGACTCGCCGATCCTAGACAGTCCGGTTTGTTTCGTCTATATATATAAGAGACGAAAGAATAAAAAACTTATAAATATATACATGTATTTGAAGATACGATACAACATCTTATCTCCAATTACAGAGGAATTTATGCCATAAAATTCAACACAAAGTAAAAAAAAAAATGTGTAGAATAGAATTGATAGTTTTCGTTTTGTTTTGTCTATGTGTGTGTGGGAAGACGATGGTAAGGATTTGGGGTCGGATTTGGGGCTGATTGTGGCCCTTACCTGTATGTATGTCGGTCTGTAAGTAAATTATCTGTGAAATGGATGGGCGAATTTTGGTGAAATTTTGTATGTGGTTTAAGTGTTGACCAAAGAAGAAGAGATTGAGTTTTTGGAAAGCATAGATCAACGTTATAGAGTTTTGTGTTAGTCAGGGGGAAACAGAGGGAGTTAGTGCTTCAGTTTGTATACTTATCGTAATTACAGTTACATAATTTTTGGAAGTTTTTGATATAATAATAAGATTTATATGATGTTATCAATACAGAATCATGATTTATATAGAGTTACAGGTTACATTCAATTTACTATGAATATTTTAGTTATACTTCACATAGAGTTTCTGAAGGACAAATATTTACGTAGAAGTTGAAAAATCTTACATATACAAGCTAAGTGAAACAGACCAACACAACTTCTGCTTCTTGATAAAAAAAAATCGTGAGTTGGGAGATGTTGCGTTCACTTGTTTAATTCAGTCACACGCTATATGTCAGAGATTCATTAAGGGAATATTTGACGTTGAACAAACATAAACCAAAAAATCTAAAACTATTCTTGAAACTAAATTACAGTTGTATGTATTATTTTAAGTAATTAAGGCAGGTGAGGTAGTGTTCAAGTAAGTTAGTTTATAATAGTTTGGTAGTAAAACGTAATCAGACTTAGTGCGTACATTCACCAGAACACACGTTAGGTGGCTCGGCGGGGATTTGCATATTCACATCTAAAATACATTTCAATAACAGATGTAACGGATGTTCCTTTAAAATGAATGTTTCTAAGTAATTCAGTACGAATGAAAAAAAAAGCGTAATAACTTAGATGTAATATAATAATAAACTACGTTTTTTTTAGAGCGTACGTAAATATACAGGGTCATCGAAAAAGAATACCCAGATTTTAAATGGTTTTATATTGAAATTTGGGCGTTCTTTTTCGATGACTCTGTATTTAATTTTACTCACATGAATACACACATTAGTTGGCTCGGCTCACCTGTAATTTCGCCACCATACTATACCTGTTCACGGCAGTTGTTTGGTGACATTATTCTCTCTATTCGAGTCAAATTACTCGAGTATTTTCCCCCTTTTGTGTCTGATTTTATGAACGTTGATATGAGAGAAAGTTTGAACATTACGATGCAATATTCTTGTTATGGAAAGTCTATGTCATATACATTCGTTCATAAGTTCACTGGCTTTAATATTTGATCGTTTAGTGAACTGTTTTGACCTTATGCGATTTGGTATGAAAGAAAATGTATTTGTGTGTTTTTGGTGTGTATGTTTGATTATGTGTGTGTGTGTGTGTGTGTGTGTGTGTGTGTGTGTGTGTGTGTGTGTCTTTTGTCGTTGGAAGATAAATATAGTAATTGTGTATTTTTGTATGTCAAATTAAATGTTTCTTATGCAGATTAATATGAAAAAGTGTGTTTAATTTTCGAGTGTAAGATTTTGTGTAAGCTATAACAGTTCAACAAATTGGGAAAGAATGTGCATTAAGTGTTTTTCTGTGAATAAAATTTACTATTTGATATTCCAATTAACTATTTCGATTTATTCATATTTAGAAATAAAATAGGAAGTGGGTTTGTTATTATTGTGTTTATCATCTAAAATTTCCGACTATTATTTACGAAGCTAAAAGAAATGGGTTGATATAGGGTAGGTTTGTATATTTGATGACTTATATATTCTGAGATTAAATATGTGGGGAATGAAATAGAAAGACTGCTATTAAATTTATTGTATGATAATGTAGTCATCTATTTCAAGGTCATAATTAATTGGAATTTGACAGCCAGTTAAATATTGTAGAATTATTTTATTGTTTGAAGTTCTAATCCGTTATTCAGAAGTTATATAATATGTGGGAATAAAATAGTTTTTTGTTCAAGATTATATTTATTTGATGCATTAATCCGTTATTCAGAGATAATACAATGTTTATACAATTTAATATCTGCAACACCGGTTATTTTTTCTAGAATTTGTTATAAATAAGAAGGAAATCTATCACAGGTCTTCAGTTGATATGATTTAATTATATTTGATTAATTTTAAGTATTCCAAGATTTACATTAAGTTAAGAGTGAAAAATATTCCCTCTTTTTTAATGTGATTTGGGTTCTGATACTTTAGTTAGTTGCTTTGAACCTATAAATATGCGGATTATAAGCTTTTGTTTTGAATAATTTGTTGTGTTTATAGTACAGTACAGTAAGCCTTTCCGATCCTACAAAAATATGGAAAATAAGTACGTGTTTTAGATCATTTATTGCATTTTGGTGTAATAAGCCGTTCAGATCCTCCTAAAGAGAAATATAGGATGAAACAGATGCCAAACAGATCGTGTGTTTGTGTTTTACTGTATCTAATGTAATGAAGTGCACGAGAGTGAAATAGATCGCTTGATTTCACTACATTTATGTTTGATGTTACGGTGAAATGTTAGCAGCCTTTTGACGCTGTTGCTTTAATGCATTAACGTGTTCGAACTACCAGTCTTTCAGTGCCGTTCACTAAGTCTTAACTTCTACACCAGACAACAGACATCAACTTCCAGGGTCTTTGAGCACCTTTCTCTATGTCTTACAGAGGTATTTAAAATATATATTGTTAATTTATTATTATTTCTGATATAAAGTGGAGTAAATAAAACAAAAATAATTAATATATATTTTTATACGTCAATATTTCACTTAAATTCGAGCCTTAGAAAAAAAGAAACACAATTTTCATGGTTAATTCTCGGTATTGGATAAGATGAATGAAGACTGAGTACCACCATACCTGTAAGTGTTGTGTTAACCTGAGCCTCTACATTATTACCTTGGATTATGGAGTGTCGTGAAGTACCTGTCTTTCTATGGCTATTCCAATTAATGAGTCTCATCTTCTTCACCAACTATCATTAATGCCCAAGAGTACTTAAGGCGTTGAATAGTTAAAATATCACTAGAAAAAACAGACAAAAGCTCACTGGAAAAAATCCCCCTTAGAGAAATTAAGTAAAAAAAAAATCATATTAGCGCCAGGAATCCTAAAACCTAACTTAACGCTCTTGAGGTGAAATAGAGTAGGTAAATAAATATAACGAAGGCCCCTCACATTTTACCTGAAATTACCTGTATACTAATTGTAAGAGTAGACACAGGTCACAACAACACACACACACACACACACACACACACACACGAGCACGAACTGATCGCTATAAGAACAGCCCAGTTCCAACTATTGTAAAAATTATCAACAACTCGTAATTAACCAGTGTATTCACTCCCAGCCAATCTTACTTTTTGCACTGTCACTCTGTTGAAATGCCCTGTAGTATGACCTTCTCCCCACCTAGTTATTATATATAATATTTGTATCACTTATGTTATTTGTATATTATTTGTAAATCAAGAGACCCATTCCCCAATTATGTAACTGTATATTTTCGGCCTTCCGGCTGCCATGCTCTTTCAATAAACCTTTAATTATTATTATTATTATTATTATTATTATTATTATTATTATTATTATTATTATTATTATTATTATTATTATTATTATTATTATTATTATTACACACACACACACACACAGACACACACACACACACAGAGTTAAGTGTTTATTTTTCAGATGTTTATGTTGGAAAAAATAAAAACTAAGGCCGCAGCTGACATGGTACCGCTGGCCTGTCATTAAGTTTCGCTCACTGTTGGAATGGTAATGAAACTGTTGCCTTTTTAAGGTTTCACAAAAGTCCTCGCCATTGCTTGTTAATTTCGACTTTTGATAGCTATTGCAGTTTGGCTCATATCAATATTAGTAATTACCTGCCAGTAATCACAACGACCTACCTGGCACAGTGTGGACGTGTGTGTGTGTGTGAGGAGAGGTAGAACACAGAACAGTTGTATTATTATTATTTGTTTACATTTGTTATACGTCTTGTGTATTAAGAGAGACAGTTATTAGTGTACAGTAAGAGAGCTATTTATTTGAGTGCTTTAGCTATATTATGATAAGTAAAAGAGCTTAATATAGCGTTCCAGTTTATTATGTTTTATGGTAAAGTTATAAAAAAAGTAGTATTTCTGTGTGTGTTTTATAGAGAGTTTACTAAAGTTAATGTAAGTGTTATAGGTCGTAATTGTCCTTAATAGGGATTTCAGAAAGTTTATCAAGACTTTTGTAAGTTGATAATTGTATTACGTCAGGAGTCTGGGAGGGAATGTGTGTGTGTGTGTGTGTGTGTGTGTGTGTGTGTTTGTGATAATAATAAAAAACAATCATAAAATGTTCTGATATTACTTGAAGACTAACCACCTTACCCCCTTCTGACACTAACCTAACTTAACCTAACCTAACCTAACCCTACCCTCCCTCCAAGGTGTGTGTGTGGGGGGGGGGGGTTATTAATATTCATTTAAGTATCTAACACCTGTTGCTCAGTTACAAGGTTTCATTATCATGTTTACCTAAGAGTCTCTTCACCTAATCGGCATACAAGATACTACAAAGCCACAAGTACGTTGACCTTTGTGGCAGTAACGGAGAAAATGTCACCACCATTAAAGATACTGTTAATACCGCTTATGGTCTCTTGCCTCAACAGTCATGGGTAAACACAGAGAACAAAATAATGTCTTGTTTCCAGGTGTATATTATGTAAACCTTGTACTCTGTAGTGTGTGTGTGTGTGTGTGTGTGTGGGTGTACGATGATATTTTTACTTAAATTTAGTCTGTGTGTGTGTGTGTGTGTGTGTGGGTGTACGATGATATTTTTACTTAAATTTAGTCTGTGTTGTTGATATGAGTTATTGCAATATTGATCCCTTGCAACACTGAATTGTACATCTGAGTCCATGTATCATATTCCCGATTTTCAGTAGATGTTGCACATTTATTGTGTTTGATTTAAAAAATGGCGAGTTGTTTTCAAATTAATCCTGGATGTTTATTATCAATTTAACGTGTGGAACGAAGGCAATAACAGGTATACATGACTCAAGGCGTGTACACAAGGAACAGCTGTACATGTCTCAGGGCGTGTACACAAGGAACAGCTGTACATGTCTCAGGGTGTTACAGCTGGATGGACAATCATCAGACGGCAGGAGTGGTAATAGTTTTTATAGTTGGATCATTTTATAGTACAGTTCAATATGACCAGTTCACACCATGATGATATTGGTTTACATCAAGATAGTACATTATCATTTAATACTAGATATATCTTCCTTTCTACTGTTTCCGTGTTGGAGGGAGGGAGGGGAGGGGTGTGGGGGGGGCAAGTAGCTGTGTCCCAGACGTTCTGAGTAAGCTGGTTCAGTTACGAGACAGTACGACGCAGCACTACCACACTAACACACTCCCCTCCTTGGTTACGGGAGACTATGACCACTTGGCTGCTTCTTGTCTCCACCTGGCAGCTGCGGTACACATTAGCGTATGAGCCCTTAATGTCCTCATGGTGAAAACTCCTGTTGTTCATAAAAGCAGTCTCAAGGAAGTGCTGCAGGTAACTGTTCCTTGAGATAATTAAATTGAAATAATGAAAGCGAAGTGAGGTAATGAGAGATACAGAGTGAGATAGTGAAAATAAATGATAAGGATTAAGGATTTTGGGTGAAATACTTAAAGAACTTTTAAGGTAGACAGTAGTGAACTTCTTAATGTTGTTTTTCTGTCTAAGGTAAATTGAATTGAAGAGCTTGTTGACATTTAGTTCCGAGTTTATGGGTTGATAATAGTAGTTTAGTTTGATAAGCTGTTTACATAAGAAGGTTTATCATACTACATCTTGAGGAATATGACTGGTGTTTGTCGAGCAAGAAAGGTTAATTGAATGATGAGCAGCCGACATGACAGCTGACCGCTTGAGTATGTGTGTTAAGTATACTATACGTTGATATTTTAAATTTGAGTCGAGTCACCTAAAGCTTGTTGACGTCTTGACTGTGGACTGGTAAAGCTTGACTGTCGGCTGGTAGAAATTTACTGTAAACTGGTTAAATTTGACTGTAAACTGCTTAAGCTTGATTGTCACTTGGTTAAGCTTGACTGTTGACTGTTGACCATCTGACCGAGGACTGTTCCTCTCTTGAAGATTTTCGACCGACTGACCGTACATCTCTAATGCAGGTTGACTGTTTGAGTGTGGACTGAGTTTCTCTAGTGACTGATGACTCTGGATGAAGATTAACTGACTGACTGACTGACTGACTAACTGACTATGAACTTGGCATCTCTAATGATTGTTGACACTGTGTGACTGTGAAAGGATTCTCTTTAGTGACTGCTGACACCAAATGACTATAAACTGTCTCTTTCACGGCGTCGTAAGTTTCAGAGTTTAGTGCATCGTGAGGGAAGGAGGGAGGAGTGACGCAGACGACGATAAAACCTCACGAAAAAATATGGTTCTACTTCTTCGTCTTATCCCTTTTATTCTTCTTCTTCCTCTTTCTTATGAATAAAATTTAATCTCTGTAACAATCAAGAAATTTAAGGGTGAAACACACACACACACACACACACACACACACACAGACACACACACACACACACACACACACACACACACACACACACACACACACACACACACACACACACACACACACACACACACAGACACACACATTGCGTTTTAAGCTTCTAGTATAAAACTTAAAGTGTCTCCCCTCAAAGGTCTGCATTATACTGTACATAGAAAATGTCTCACGTTAGCTCAAGACGCTCATGTTGTTATTTGAATTTTGGAAACTGCTTTTGAAATGAGACTCAAATGACTGAGGAATAGAATCCCACCGAGCTTAAGTATTATTTCCGTGCTGTGTGTGTGTGTGTGTGTGTGTGTGTGTGTGTGTGTGTGTGTGTGTGTGTGTGTGTTTTGAGCCTGGGACACCCCGAGTCCACCCAGCTGTACACGGGTACCTATCTTTACGGTAGGAGAAGTAAGGGTGACAGAGTGCAGGCCTATGGAACCAACTTTAACTCTTTAACCTAACCTTAAGCACCAGGATCATAATAATTCGATATCATAATCACAACCATGTCTAAAAAAAAGATACAAAGCAGATGTGGTAACAGCCGACACTTTAACGTAGATAAAATAAATATAACGTGACAAGAATAACAGATACTTGTTGACAGTGAGTGTTGGACGTGACTGTTGGTGATCCCGCCAGAGTGGAGGCCGTGTTGGTCCAGGCCGACTCTCTCTCTCTCTTTCTCTCTCACAACACCCACGGGGAAAAAAAGTATGTGTTTTATTTTTTATTCACAACGTCATTCTCACGTTTATGCTCTGATGCAGCTTTTGTGGAGTTTTTTGATGTTCTAATTCCAGGGAATGTCAGCGTGTCGGGTGGTGGAGAGCGGAAATGTACCCGAGTATGGAGGAATGACCAATTTGGCCCAGTGGGGAAAAGTCGTCAGGAAATAATTTGCGTGAATGATTTATTTATACAACCAACCAGATTAAGAGAGAATTTACTTAAAAGAAAATTATAATATATACAGTAGACATTTACCACCATACATAATACTACCAGTGTTCTGAGGTGTATTGATGAGGACCACAATACGACAAGTCGAACATCAACAAGAAATAGGTCAGTTTGTTTATACCGGGAACCAGTGACGAACATTATACTTGGTACTTGGGAATCTGAAAGTCACATACGAGTTAAACAAGTCCTTTATGTCACTAGGTGTCTATAAAAAAACATTCATATATACCCACAAGATCAAACAGTTAGACCCATATACAGATTATATTCTAAAGACTGTTTGGGTGTTTCTTTGGTATAGATTAATTGAAGAAAAAGTATTATTATTTGGCTTCCCTGGATGTGTCCGCGCGCGTGTGTGTGTGTGTTATATGCATGTATGTTTGGGCGTGTGTGCGTGCGTGTTTGTTTACGGGCGTTTACACAATGTTGGGTAAGATTTAGTGGAGTGGGGTGGAGGGGGAAACAGAAGTAAACTTTTAACCAGCAATTAATACACGTGTGAGGATGTTGTGAGAGAGAGAGAGAGAGAGAGAGAGAGAGAGAGAGAGAGAGGTTTAAATGGAAGAGTGAGAGAAGAATTACGAAGATCAGAGATAGGGGAACGAATTAAAAACGAAAATAAGGAAGACAATAAATAATAAAGATAACATAAACTATAATAAAACAAAATATCCATTTACATTAACCGATTAAATGAAAAATAATAATAATAAAATGTATAAAAATCCACGAGACCTAATACACTAAGATATAAGGAAAAACATACAATATATTTCAACAGGTAAGAGAATGCAAACAAGAAAAATATGACAGCAGAAAGAAAATTGGTTGGGTATAGAAAACGATGCCCCTTTATCAAAACAAACCTCGCTCGGGTCTGGGGATCACGTTCTATTCTGAATAAATTTATTTCTCGAGAGATGAGAACACAAGGGCGGCTTCTTTCTTCTCATATCCTCGGGGACTGTAGATCAAAGAGTAAAAAAATAATCATAATAACAAAATACAATAACCAACAGCGTATATATTTGAGCTGGTATATACACAGTCACAGCGTGTTTGTTGTTGCTACCCAGAAATATTGTGATTGTATACAGGAATCATTTGGTACACTTGTTCAAAATGGTCTACGTCCTGATCGATGCAGAGGTGAGGTTTATACGGCTAACAAAAGAGCAACACCGAGATGTTTACAATCCTTTATATTATCCCACCGATACTTTATTTTACATATATATGATAAAAAGTTCGTAACGCCTTTAGATGTTATTTCCAATACATTAAAGTTTATATATTATCAACATTTTTAATTCCTTTAAGAATTACCTAGGGTTATGTTCTTCCATTTAGTTTGTATTTGGAGAAGAAAAATATCGTATAAATATGTGATCTTGTGTGTGTGTGTGTGTGTGTGTGTGTGTGTGTGTGTTTTATAGTTCAGTGAAGGCCATTAAAGAAAACGGAGTGTGATGGAGTGTAGACTTTAGAGGACAGACTCAAGGAACATAATTCTACCTTTTTTGTATAACTCACATTAAGATAAAAAAAAACTCTCCTTCTTCTCTTAGCGATGTATCATTTTTTTTAACTTAGAGCTTCATACAGTATAAGTCTCCCGTCTATAGTGTGTTGTTGTTGTTGTTGTTTTTATTGTTGTGTTGATTATTTTTGTTGCTGTTATTTTGTTGTTTTTTTATTGCTAAATCTTGACGCTTGTTGTTGTTTGTGTCATTATTTTTGTTTTTTTATTTTATTATATTGTTGTTGTTATTATAATTATTGTCTTATATACTGAGCAACTTGACTTACCAGGCAACGTCTTTTAGCACCGTTCACCACCACGTTTTAAAACATCTACGTCAAACATTAAATTCAGTGTAGCATAAATTTCAAATTTTAATGTAGCTGTTAAAAGTAGATGTAACATTATGGAGGCAACATGTGGCTTCAGTAATAAACGCCACAGCAGTGAATAAATATTTTTTAATTTCGCCAATATATTTTTTTGTGTAAACAATTAAATAGATACGAGTAGGTTTGGCGAGTGCATTTTTGGCGAGTGCTTTTGGCGAGTCCTCTATTTTATTAGATATTTGGGCCAATGGCAAGTTTAATTACGATTGTTAGTGATGTGCCATATAGCGTTAATAAAGTTTATTGGGTGAACAAATGTATCACTTTATATGTATTTAATAAAAGGAAAAGGATTATAATTAAGTTTAGGCAGACATGATGGCTTGTTCATGTCTGTCAAAGCCGGTGTTTACTGAGTAGACATGACCAATACTTAAGAGTAACACAAGGTCAACCATCTCATGTCATATGACTACTGTAAGCCAACTCATTTTATCTGAATCATGTTACCTGATTCTTCTCACCTGCTTCATGTCATCTCTTGTAGTTTTCACCTGTCCCTCGTCATCTCTCTTACGTCATAGGCCACAATTAACCAATCATGCTTCACCTTTCTCACGTCAGCTATCGCCCTTCACCTGTCATACCTCAACTTCTACACCTCACATTTCAGTTTCACTTTCCACACCTCCCCTCTTGCACCTTTCACGTTTACCTCATGTCACCTATCACAGTTCACCTGCACATTGTTGTCTACTCACCATGTCACCTCAGAACACCTCACGTCATTATGTCATCTACGAGAGTATTCACCCGTTCAGCGTCTTCACCGCACCGCGTTAACTTGTACACTTTCAAACACCACCTTTCACCTGCCTCGACCTTCAAGTAATCTCAAAAACAAATTCTAGGTCGGTTGTTCCCCGATACGTTGACACTTACACCACCCATCGTCTCTCTCACCTCACTTAAGGCGTCAGGGTGGTGAGTGACGCTGACCACGGCAATATCTGAGGAGTGGGGAGGGTAAGGGCGAAGGAGGAAGAGTGAGGGAGGGAGGAAGAAGGGTGAGGGATGGGGGGTGTGTAATTGAGGAAGGAGGGGGGGTGAGGGATAGGGGTGTGCAGTTGAGGAAGGAGAAAGAGGGGAGTGTGATTGAGGAGGGAGGGTAAGGGAGGAAGGAAGAAGGGTAAAGGATGGGAGGGTGTGTGATTGAGGAGGGAGAGGGAGAGTGAGGAAGGGTGAATGATGGGGGATTGTGATTAAGGAGGGGGTGAGGGAGAATGAGAGGGTAGGAAGGAAAGGGACGGAGGAAGGGAAGGGACAAAAAGTGGCGAAGGGAAGAGAAGGGGAAGAATAGAGGAGATAAACGTAAAAAGCTGTCAGTTGTTTCCTCTGATGAAGATTTGAACTTCCTTTGTTAAGCAGAAATGTTTTGTAAAGGTGATATACCTTCCTTGTTCAATAAAAGCATTCTTCAGATGAACAAATAAACTCTGGCTGAATAGAACTCGGTTGTTCAAGACAGATATTATTTCTTTATGACGAGAACATTTTGTGAGTGAAAATTCATCTGTGTTAAAGAAAAGAATACGCCTTTTTCAACACAGCTCCATGGTTAAACAGATCGTCACAAAAGAAGAAAAAATTGCTCTGCCACTCAACAAAGAATGTGTTCATAATATTAGATTTCCGAGAGACAGTTTATTTATACACCTTGGTAATTCTTGTGTTTACTGACAACAAAAATAAACTCTCTGTAACCTGACGCTGTTGCAGGTCAATAAGAAAAAAATATATATTAGAAAAATTACAACATTCACGCGATCTTTGCCGACTTGACCAGCTGAAGGTTACGCCATTCTTGCTGTCATTTACTGTTAGATGAAATAAAAAAATCATATAAATTTTTATCTTAATTAAGTATTTACGTGGGTCGACAGCCCCTATGGTTATGGTACTAATTACTGTCATAATTTCTATATAAGAATTAATTTGTATACTGTATATAGTTTATGGATGAACACGGCAATGTAATGGTGTTTGTGTCATGGAGGATCTATTGTTGTTTCAGATTATTCTCACTCTTTTATTATGGTCTGAATGGCTGTAGGGATATGGCTATAATTCACTTTATCGGTCAGACAAAGAGGAGTTATTGCTGTGTTGTTTTTTCATTGTTGGGATATTCACAGTCATCCAGACCTCTAACAACCTACTTTTTTAGTCAAATTTGTTTTCGGGAGGACGAAAAAAAAAATATTATTATTCACACACCAGTGGGCTACCATCATTTATCTGTTACAGCGGAATGCATGTGAATTACCAGCTTGGGTGGGAAGAGGGGTGGGGAGAGGGGGATAGGCGGTGGCAGAGGAGGGGTAGGAGGCGTGGGAGAGGACGGTAGCTGGTGGGAGAGGGGGTGTGGGGGTACAAACACTCCCCCAGGGTCGTGTAAAGCACGTGTTTCTCTGACAATTTGTTGGATTGTGAGCTGTTACGGTGATTAACTGTGGTCATGTGATTAACGTCATTGATCGTGTTGTGATTTTTTTCTCGCAATTGTTTCTATTACAAATACTGCATATATTAATAGTTTAGTGTACGCTGGAGTTTTGAATAAATGAAAACGTGTATATGTGTACATGTATATACGGTACACACACACACACATCCTTCAGCCTTCATAGGGTAAGGACATGTGTAGCCGGCGTTGCCCGCTAACGCGGCCGTGGTTTCTTGACCATGGAGACAGGTGCCAGCCTGGTCTGTCGGGCCCTCCCCTTCCCCATCTCTTCCTCCCCATCTGGATTTATCAACATCCTCCCACCAACAGTACAGTGCAAGGATTGACGATCAACCCACAACTGATATACAAAAGTGGCAATTTCAACTCGAAACAAAGAAACAAATGTTAGAGGGACAATCGTGCCTCGCGGTCAATATTGACCTGACGCGGACCTGTCCTCAGTACACTCACCACCACCAACACTTGACGAGAAGTCGAGAAAGAACTCCATACTACTCCAGGAGAGAAGTGAGGACTCCCTACTCCACCCAGGTAAACAACTCTAAATTCCTAACTACATCAAACGAGGAAAAAGAACCATCTTCAACACCCTGTGTGAGCTGAAGGACCTACCCGGACCACGTGATGCATCTGTAGTGAGGTAGCGGATTAGCACCCAGGTACAACGCAATGGCCATCCAATGAGGTCACAAGAATGTTTACAAGACCAGTTAGTCTATATGTTCATCGATGTTTCTTATGTTTTGTCTTGAAAGCTTTTGTCAATTAAGTGACCCATTCCCCGATTTCACCATATGTAACTTATCACCTCTGTTCATTGTATATTTTCAGCTTTCGGGCTGCCATGTTTTCTTAATAAACCGCTAATTTTTATTATTATTATTACACACATGAACTGTAAACATTTAAGATACATCGATAGAAAACGTGGAAGAGCTTCAAAATGGCAACCAGGTTACACTGAGACTATTACTGTATGTGCTTTACTATCATCAGGACCTTGACAGAGGTTTAAAGTTGGCATGACACTGATTTTTACGACCCATTAACACTACGTAAGAGTTTTCTTTACACACACACACTCACTACAATAACTAGAGTGAGTATAAGTTATGTTAAGCGTAGTTACCTCTGAGTGTGAGGGCGTGAGTTCTTGCTGTAAATCTATGAATAATATTACTGGCTGTGTGAAGAAAATTCTGGGTAGTTGTAAATATTTTAGTAGTTAGTCATTGTCAATATTGCAGAAGTAATTTCAATATCTGGTGGAAAATATAATATGATTTTGTTAATTGATAACCTGAGTGTTGGGTCGGTATTTTTACTCAAGTTATTAATAAAGTCTTTGAAATGTAAATATAAAGCCACGCACATGCACAGACACCCATACACAAAATACGCACACATACACACCCACACACAAAATACGCACACACACACACCCACACACAAAATACGCACACATACACACCCACACACAAAATACGCACACATACACACCCACTCACAAAATACGCACACATACACCCACACACAAAATACGCACACATACACACAAAATACGCACACATATACACCCACACACAAAATACGCACACATACACACTCACACATAAATAAATAACTAAACAAAAGTACATTAAACTTATAAACTCGAGAAACTACTCATAATGTGGACCGTCTTGTGGTGTGATGGTTGACTGTGGCGCTGAAGCTCACACCTGGGCGCTGATTGGCCAGTAAGGTACACAAGGTCTGTTATGATTAGCCACCTCACTCGCTCTTATCTGACAGTCCTTCTCACCTTCTGCTTAGGTGTGAGGTCCAGTGACGCAGTAATTTAACGCTTGTTGTTTATTATATGCGTAGAGTTATTGAACTATAACTTATGGACCAGCAAAGTCATCGGGAGGAAGTGAAAAGCGAAAATGGTTTAAATTGAACGATAAAACTTGACATTCTGGATAAACTGTCAGCGTATCAGAGCCGTGTTGTTGACATCGTGACGCCGCTCAGGGATTGGCAGATTTAATGGAACACTACTACTTGTAATGGTGAGTTTAATATTTTACTGCGTCTTTCATTATATTTTTTTACTGTATTAAAATAAAAATATTCAGTACAAATTCATAAGATAACATACATTATTAAAAGTTTACTGTATTTCACGTATATTAATTTTCTCGATTGCGTTCATAAAAATAGAGAAATATACAACTAATGGAATTCTCTAATCTAAATAAGAAAACATATACGTATAACCGGAATTTTCCCTTAACCGGAATCACTATCAACCAACAAATACAGATTAAGAGAAACATTACAAATATACAGGGTGATACAAAAAGCCCACCCAGATTTCAACATATAAATAATCAAAATCCGAGTAGGCTATTCTTTTTCGATGACCCTGTATGTCGATATGGATAATGTGTGTATATCTCTTCCTCACTATTATAATACAGTATCGGGTTGTCAATAACATAGTGATTTAGTCCAAGAATTACGAGATAATGTCGGCCAGTGAGGACATTAGCGCAAGTAGGTTGTGGTGGCCGGCTGGATAACCCACACTGTTGGCCAACTGCTGTCATCAATCACCTGCTCTAATGAGTCTTTGTTTGTTAATGAGACTTTGTACCGTTGATGAGTCTTTGCACCGTTGATGAGTCGGTTTACCGTTAATGAGTTTTTTTTTTTACCGTTCATGAGTCTTCTTTGTACCGATGAGTCATTTTTGTACTGTTGATGATTCATTGTACCGTTAATGAGTCATTGTACCGTTGATGAATCATGTACCATTAATGTTTCACTGTACCATTGACGAGTGTATCGTTGATGAGTCACTACCTTTGATGAGTTATTGTAGACTATGTAAGTCTATGCCTATTTAGTTGATTAATACATAACACAACCCGTACATAGTATTAACATACTTTGGTGATGAATTAGTCCGGTCTAATAAACCATAATACAATCCGTATATAGATAATAAGTGAAATAATGACATTTATGCAGAAATAAAATGCATACAAATAGAAGCCGTATATTGATATTAATTCATAAATGTCAATATTTATGTAGAGCTAGAGATAAAAACAACATAAAACGTATTTAAGTTCCTCGTATATTGTGAGATTATGTTACCATCATAACATAAACAGTTGAAGTGTGATGGTTTTTCGCCCGTATTTTTTCTCGTATTATCGGTATTCAATTATACGTTTTTTCCCGTTATAGAGAATCAGTAATGTTAACGTTCAATAATTATTATGTTGTGAAGGGCAATAGGAAAGGTCAAATTGATGCTTGTGGGAGTGAAATGGGTAATGTTTGTGTACGATGCAAGACAAAAGTCGTTTCGTGAAATTTGGTGAAAACATATGCTAAAGAACTAAACTTTTGGTGCGCTCTGCCTTGTGGTAGGGGGCTCTCATAATGTTTCACGAGTTATACTTAATCTTCGGACAAAACCGTGACACGACTTTTGTCTTTGATTGTACACGGTAACACTTGTGGGAGTTAACCTATTCCTGGTGTTGGCATGTAGAACGTGGGGTCACCTAAAGGCTAGGCGCCCCAGCTTATTTCACGTGACAATTAAACACCCTGACCTTACCTAACCCCTCCAGGTAGTGTTAGATTAGCTTAACATTATAGAATATTTGATCACCAAATGAAATAAACTGGGTGCCTAATCTTCAAGCGATCCAATCTGTGTACTGAATGGACACTTTAGAGCCGTTGAGGGATGTCTATGAATTGGACTTTAGGAATGCATATGGTGATACGTCAATGTAAACTAGGAACGTATAAAAAGACTCTTATCTGCACTTGAATCGTTTAAAGAAGACTAGCAACGCTTATCGAAGAGAGCATGTACTAGGAACTTTTAAAATAGACCCTAGCAACGTTTATATAAGACAGCATGTACTAGGAATGTTTGAAGACGACCTTAGCAACGTTTAGATTCATGGATGTATACTATAAACGTTTGAAGAAGATCCTAGAAACGTTTAGACTAATGGAAGTATACTATGAACGTTTGAAGAAGACCCTAGAGACGTTTAGATTAGTGGCAGTGTACTAGAAAAGTTTATAGACGACCCTAGCAACGTTTAAATTCATGGAAGTATACTAGGAACGATTGAAGACGATCCAAGGCAATATAGACTACAATATCTCAGAATACGATCAATAATGTTACGCTGTGGTGCTTAGAGAAGGGGTGAAGGGTAACATCTGCGTATTTTGCTTTAAAGAGAAAACTCGCTGTAAAAAGGCGAGTCATGGATAAACTAGTGTAATCTTGTAGGGATTTGGGGATTTGGCCTCGAGAACCAAAATCAGGCTTCTCGGCTTTTTCAGGAGGTGGTGGTAGTAGTGATGGTGGTTGTTGTGGTGATAGTGGTTGGAGTAGTGATATTGGTTGTGTTAGAATAGTTGCTGTGATGGGATGGTTGTTGTTTTTAGATAGTGGTTGTGAAAGGAATTTAATTGTCTTAGGATTGTGGTTGTGATGGGTTGGTGTTGTAATATGTATATAGGTTATGATTGGATTGTGGTAATGGTGGTTTTTGTTTTGGTGATAGTTATGATGGTGGTGGTAGTTGTTATGAATATATTGGGATGGTGATTGAGGTAGTGTGAAGATAGTATTAGTGGTTTTAGTTATTGGAAGAAATAGTGGTTGTGATGTATGGAATCAGTGTGTGTAACGTAGCAGTGAAGGCAAATATTAAGTGGCTGTGTGGTGGAGGTGGTGCGGTGGAGGTGGTGCGATGGAGGTGGCATGGTGGAGGTAGCATGGTGGGGGTAGCATGGTGGGGGTAAGATGGTGTTATGGTGGGTAGCATGGTGGAAGTGATGTGGTGCAGATGGTGTCGAAGAGGTGATGTGGTGGAGGTTGAGGTGTGGTGGAGGTGGCGTAGTGGAGATTGAGGCGTGGCAGAAGCGAGTTGGAGGTGGTGTGGTGGTGGTGGTGTGGTGGTGTGGTGGAGGCTGCGTGGTGGTGGCGGGGTGTTGATATATAAGGTGAGGAAACGATGTGTTAGTGGTAGTAGTTGTGGTTGATATAATGGTGGTAGTAGTTGACGTAATGCTAGTTGTGTTGATTGTGGTTAATGATGAAATGGTGGTTGTACTAATTGTGGTTGATGATGTAATAGTGGGTGTGCTGATTGTGGTTGTTGTAATATTGACAGTGATATCACAGTATCAATGTTATGGTAGCACATAGAAAGATCATGGTCTTGGTATCCTAACAGGCGATCAGTCACTACCATCACCTTCCATAAAACACCGTTAGGAAATTTCACTCCTGCCCCCCCCCCCCAAGCCCCCAAGCCCTCACAAGCCCCTCAAGCCCCCACAAGCCCACCAAGCCCCCAACCACCTAAAAAAAGAAATTAAATGAAAAAAAGATTAATCCCATCCTTTCTGTGTTGACTCAAAGATGAAATGAAACTCATTCACTCGACCCTGAGAGCAAGAAAGTGATAACGATGACTCAAAAGGAAAAAAACAGAGAAAGAGGAGAAGGAAATGATGAGAGGATGAAAGATAAATTGAAAAGTGAAAGAGAAAATGGGGAGATGGAAAAATATTTGGGAAATTAGAAATATTTACTGAAAAGGAAAAAAAAGAGAAAAATGGAAATAAACTATAATTAGTAAGACGTCTTAAAAACAAGAGAGAGAGAGACGAAGGAAAAATAAGTAGGAATATCAAATTAAAGGAAGTATGGCAAAATAATAAGAACAGATATTGATTGAGATAATTAAATAAAGAACATGAGGAGTGAGAGAAATGGAAGAAGGTGGAGGAGGATGACGGTAGAGAGAGAGAGAGAGAGAGAGGACTGTGTGGCTGACGATACGAGGAGACTGGCAGAGACACCATATTCAGTTTAACGGGCAGTGATTAACGAGGAGAACACGACCAGCAGGGTGTAGGGTAAAGGTGTGGGTGTAGGGGTGTGGGGGGAAGGGATGGTCCATAGGGGTGTGGGTGGAGAGTGTTGGTGTAGGGGTGTGGGGGGAAAGGATGGTCCATAGGGGTGTGGGTGGAGAGTGTTGGTGTAGGGGTGTGGGGGGAAAGGATGGTCCATAGGGGTGTGGGTGGAGAGTGTTGGTGTAGGGGTGTGGGGGGAAAGGATGGTCCATAGGGGTGTGGGTGGAGAGTGTTGGTGTAGGGGTGTGAGGTATGGGTGGAGAGTGTGCAGGATTGTGTGGGTGTGTAGTATATTGGGTGCTGGTATATGTGTGTGTGGGTGTAGGGATACGGGTATAGGTGAATGTGGGTGTAGATGAGAGTGTGTTCCAGATATCCCCCCCTCCCCCCCCTCCCCTACTCACCTGCTAACCTTTGTACAGGACTCAGGTTATGATCTTCCCTCTACCCACTAAGCTTCATCAATACACTATACCTGTCCAATAAATACTCATATCACTGAGACCTGATCAACCCACCCTGATTCAATTGTCTTATTGCTACAGAAGTATCCCAGCATTTCTTGAACAACTTCCTACGTGTGCGTGCGTGTGTATACGTTCGTGTTAATCGTACATTAAAATAAAACAGCCAATCATAACTAAAACATTTTTTCCTTTCTTGTGATAGGTTCAGCAGCTACGTCAGTCGAGTAGAAAATGTTTTTTTTTCTAATAGTTTTGACGTAGAGGACAAAGTTCAGACCTCGAGTGTTATTCCCCCGTCGGTGGGGAAGAGGATGTAGGCTGAGGGAGAATGTGTAGGGAATGGACAATGTGAGATAATCCACTCTTCATCATTGCTGTATAATTATCATTTTCTTCCTTTTCTTTTCTCGAGAGAAATTGTTATCAATGTTCTTCTTTATATGAGTCCACACACACACACACACACGCATACACGCACATACATACACACACACACAGCACATACACAAACACATGCATACACACATACACACACACATATATATACACACACACGCTTTTACATACACCATACATAGTACAAAAAAAAAAAAAAAATATATATATATATATAACCTCCGGCGAACATATTATTAAAAGCAGGGACTTCTAGATCTTTAAGCTCAGCAAATATATAGTTTGTATTTATTGTCATTTTGTTGATTTACTTCATATCATTCATAATATTTTTATTATTATTATTATTATTATTTAGATATGTGTATGTCTAACCTTGCGCAAATACATACATACATACATATACATACATACATCACTTTATGATCTAGGGGTTTATCTGAGATTCGTAACGCCCATCACCCGCACGCCCATACGCCCATTTACCTTGCTCGCCTCTCCAAATCCCTCTCACCTGCCTTGCCTCTTCCCCACACTCGTAAATTACTGCAGGATCATGAGTGCCTGTCGCCCAACCATCAGTTCACTCGCTAACACCAGCATTCATAAGTCACCTTGATATTAACTGTGTATAGACAGATATTAACAAAAGAGTAGAGGATTTAGTTTAGATTTAAAAAAAAGAGACAGACAGACAGACAGACAGACGAAGACAGACAGGGCAGACGGGCATATCGAGGAATAATAATAAATCGTTTACATTAAATATTGCCACAGCTGAGGGGAGGAGGCTACCTAGTATTATCTATAATCTTTTTTTAATGAGGAAACCTTGAGATGAACTTGTTTATGTATGAGTGGCCTAGGCTGAGCTAACACCTGGGGAACTTGTACTACGCTGGTCGATAAAATATGAAAAGTGAATACAGGTGAATAATTATAAGGTTCTTCTCTGTCTTTATCATTAGTGTATTAGTGTGAAATAATAATAATAATAATAATAATAATAATGTAATAACTTAAGGAAATTTGTTTGAGAGTGAAGACTAGTAAACAAACAAACAAATCTATATCCTTAGTAAACAGCTGTAGTTCACAAGTGACGTAAGGAATAAATAACATTGTTTATGGTCTTATATCATAAAAACATGAAGGGAATAACGTATAAATAATAATATCAATAAAGCATAGAGAATCAAGGCCACAAATAAAACGGTCATATTGCACGAAGGAGGAAAATATTGTTTATTAAGAGATGAGACAGAGGAAAGAGGAAAAGGGGGAAGGAGGAAGGAAGGGGTTTAGAAAAAATATAGTGAGAGGATAGGGTGGAGGCGTATGTAAGTGAGAGAGGTGTCAATATAATGGATGATATGACAGTTATGTAAGGATGACAAAAAATTCAAGGAAAGTCACTTTTTATCATCCCTGGTGTGTGTGTGTGTGTGTGTGTGTGTGTGTGTGTGTGTGTGTGTGTGTGTGTGTGTGTGTGT
Source organism: Homarus americanus (assembly GCF_018991925.1). Lineage (NCBI taxonomy): Eukaryota > Metazoa > Arthropoda > Malacostraca > Decapoda > Nephropidae > Homarus > Homarus americanus. Next base: position 199,458 of record NW_024732963.1, on the reverse strand, counting down.
GTGTGTGTGTGTGTGTGTGTGCGTGCACGTAATAGTGAAGAAGAAAAACTAAAAGCCAAAGAAATCGGAATGGAGAGACCAAGTAGACCAATAATGGCTGGTATCTCTCCTTTAGGTTTTACCACAAATAGGCAACACCTGTGCATGATACAAACAGTCTCATATATACAAGACTGTTCCTCTGACTATCTGATCTGGGTTGTGGTAATGGCAGGAGGTTTAGTTCAGGTTCACATTACGGTTATAAGTCTATTCACCAAAATATCGTAGGAGTTGAAGGTTAGGAAATGATGACGAGATTGATGAGGGAAGGGAGTGTCTCGTAGGATGTGTCATGTTGCAGTGGTGTGTGATGTTGCAGTGATGCCAGTAGGATGTGTCATGTGTGTCATGTTGAAGCGATGCACCGAGTAGGATGTGTCATGTGTCATGTTAGGCGATGTACCGAGTGGGATGTGTCATGTGTCATGTTGAAGCGATGTACCGGAAGTAGGGATGTGTCGTGTGTCATGTTGTAGTGATGTACCAGTAGGATGTGTCATGTGTCATGTTGCAGCGTCTTCCAGAGTAGGATGTGTCGTGTGTCATGTTGGAAGCGTGTGCGGTGGTGTGTCATGTTGCAGCGATGTACCGAATAGGATGTATGTGTGTCATACGAAGCGATGTACCGAGTAGGATATATCGTGTGTCATGTTGGAAAACGATGTACCGAGTAGGATGTGTCATGTGTCATGTTGAGCTGATGTATACCGAGTGGGATGTATCGTGTGTCATGTTGCAGCGATGTACCGGTAGGATGTATCGTGTGTCATGTTGAAGCGATGTACCGAGTAGGATGTGTGTCATGTTGCAGCGATGTACCGAGTAGGATGTGTCATGTGTCATGTTGCAGCGATGTACCGGAAGTAGGATGTGTCGTGTGTCATGTTGAGCGATGTACCGAGTAGGATGTGTCGTGTGTCATGTTGCGGCGATGTACCGAGTAGGATGTGTCGTGTGTCATATTTTGGCGATGTACCGGAAGTAGGATGTGTCGTGTGTCATGTTGTGATGTGGGCGGATGTGTCATGTGTCATGTTGCAGCGATGTACCGAGTAGGATGTGTCGTGTGTCATGTTGAAACGATTTTCCAGAGTAGGATGTGTCATGTGTCATGTTGCGATGTACCGATGGGATGTGTCATGTGTCATGTTGTAGTGATGTACCAGTAGGATGTGTCATGTGTCATGTTGCTTGATGATGTACCAGAGTAGGATGTCAGGCTTACTATACCAGGATAATGCGTTAGAAAGATTGGCCAGGTTGAGGAACAGAAAGAGAGGCAAGATTCACCATATTTTAGGTTAAAGGAAGTTCTCTCCTAAGACTGAAAACACACACACACACACACACACACACACACACACACACACACACACACACACACACACACACACACATACACATAAAAGAACTGGACCCTGCAATCAAAAAAAAAAATTCCAGAGCGAAAAAAATCTATGAAATTAAATTACTTATGTAAGGAGAGTGTAGGAACAGCAGGAGAAATGGTTTGGAAAAGGAGAAGACGAAAGGAGATGATGTGGAAAGGAGAGCAATGAAGGTGAAGCGTGAAGGGAATAATGGGAGTAGGGTGCTTGGTGGTTATGGAGAGAGAGAGAAATGGAAGGAGATGATGTGAAGAAAGAAAGAAAAGAGATATTGAAGGAGGGGGTGAGAAGAAGAAGGGAGTTGAAGGGGAAGAAGATGAAGGATATTGTGAGGGAGGAGGGAGAGAGGAGATGGCGAAGAAGATGGTAAAATGAGAGATTGGGAGAGATGGCGAGAGGAGATATTAAGAGAGGATATTGAGAGGGGGAGATAAAATGGTAAGATGAGGTGTGAGAGAGATGGTAAGAGAATCCAGTGAGGAGGGAGTGGAGGAGACAAGAGAGAGAGAGAGAGAGAGAGAGAGAGAGTGAGAGAGAGAGAGAGTGAGAGAGAGGTGAGAGAGATGCTAAGGGATAGAGACTCCTGGGTTGGGTTCATTTGAAAGGAAGATGAAAAGGATAGCGCGTAAGGAGGGAGAGACAGACAGACAGACAGACAGACAGACAGACAGATATACATATAAAGACCAGGGATTAGAGAAAAGGGCTAAGCAGGAGACAGACGACGAGTTGGAGAAGAAGAGAAGAAGGGAAGGAGAAGACGACGATATGGGGGAGGAAATGAAAAGATCAAACGATGGGGAGGATAAGAACTAATCCAATCTCTACCTCCTCACCAGCAGCCCTCCTTCATGGTCCTGTGTAGCGAGTGACCTCATATAGGGGGCTAGACCAACAGCCCTCCGCCAGCTCTTTCATGTTGATTTCGCGTAGGGGAAGGCCGGGGACACCTCACAGTAAAAGGGAACATGTGGTACTATGGGTTGACTTGTCTAGAGGGAGGTGACGCATCTGACGGCCAGCATATGTGTGTGAAGGGGGGGTGGGGGGGGATGGTCAGCAGTATGGTTTAAATAGATAGGTAAATATAAGAATATGTAGACACACACACACATACACACACACACACACACACACACACACTTATACACGAATAAACATAAAACAAATAAGAACAGACGATGAAATTAACACTAAAGAGACTACCTCCTCCCCAACACCTGCCCCTCATAAAAAGAAAACAATTAATCTCTTATCAGCTTTTAGACGGCAGAATATTACCATCCAAAACACGTCAGTTCCGTTGTTGAATTACCTACGAGACATTATTTCTTGGACGTTTGCATGAAAATTCACAGAAACTCTAATATGATGGGATGATGTAAGGTTACTCCTGTGATGGTAGTCTTAGCGGCGATGAATTATGTATGTCTTTCTATCTGTGCGTGTATATATGTCTTTTATGACTTTCTGTCTGTCAGTTTAATTGTGTGTGTTTGTCCTTCTGTCTATGTCTGTATGTCTTTCTGTTTGTCTATCTGTATGCCCTTCTGTGTCTTTCCTTCTTCCTTTCTTTCCGTCTCTTTTTGCTTCTCTGTATATAATGTCTGTCTGTCTGTCTGTCTGTCTGTCTGTCTCTCTGTCTGGTTGTTGCGCGTTATCATGTTTCCTTTGTATTGTTTTTTATCTTTCTGTCAACACAGTACAAATGTCAACTGCCACAGGATTAATACCAAAGCCAGAAGGTTACAGCTTGCATTTATATACCGGAAGTGACGTCATTAGTAATATTTACTGCATGCAGGAAGTGAAGTCATTAGAAACATTAACTGGAAAGGGGTGACGTCCTTAGTAACATTTACCGCATGCAAAAAGTGACGTCATTAGGAATATTAACTGGATGTAGGGAGTGACGTCCTTAGTAACATTTACCGCATGCAAAAAGTGATGTCATTAGGAACATTAACTGGAAGAAGGGAGTGACGTAATTTGTAGCATTTACCGCATGCAGAAGTGACATCATTAGTAACTTTACTGCATACCGGAAGTGACGTCATTAGAGGGAGTGTAGCAGCTTTACGACATTCTTATTCCACAAACTGATATAATTTTTTTACGACAATTTAAAAGTCTATTGTAAATAAGAATTTATATTTTTCCTTCCATTTCCTGCGGCTTTTTTAGGTGAGGCTAGGTTAGGTGAGGCTAGGTTAGGTGAGGCTAGGTTAGGTTTGGTGAGGCTAGGTTAGGTTTGGTGAGGCTAGGTTAGGTGAGGCTAGGTTAGGTTTGGTGAGGCTAGGTTAGGTTAGACTTGACTACACTAAACAAAGGTAATTTCTTGGTCGTTTTACGTTCGGTTAGTTTAGAGTAGCTCTGATTAGATTAGATTAAATTAAGTTAAGCTAGCTCATATTAGGTTAGGTTAGGTTAGATTAAGTTAAGTTAAGCTAGCTCGGATTAAGTTAAGCTAGCTAAGATAGGTTAGGTTAACTTTGGTTTGGTTAGGTTAGGTTAGGTTAGACTAGAAAAAGTTGATTCCCAGGACCGGATTAGCGAGGGCAGCTACATCGTAAACTAAGGACCCAAATTACTCGTGGTTTTTGTGGTGATTAAGCTGCCTTAATAAGCTATCGGGAGTTGTTATGGTTGTCACGTTAAGCAATATTAATGTACCAATTACCAGCCAGCCTCAGAATACAGTATATAATATCTAGTGTGATGGCTCTTTCCCCTCTCCTCCACTTAACTCCTGTCTGTCTGTGTCTCTCTCACAAATTACTGTTTTTTCTCCTCTTCGTTTGTCTGGCTGTCTATATGTCTGTCTATATGTCTGTCTATATGTCTGTCGGTTCCTCAAATGATTACTTTTCTCCGTCTGTTTGATTGTTTGTCATTTTTGTCTGGCCCACAGGTGACCGTTCCCCTGTTTTATGTTATACCTGTAGTGTTGTGTGCTGAAGGAGTTATAGGAGAGATTCAAAGGTGCGTGAGTGCGTGCGTGCGTGCGTGAGTGCGTGAGTGCGTGAGTGTGTATAAAGAAGACGTTCATAGTATGTCCATGAGTACAAAGAAAACCCCCTTAAAATGAACCTCTTAAGAACACCCCCGCACAGTCTTCAGCTCCGTGTAGACTCATTTCTACAACAATAATTATACACCAATCAGAGTTAACGATGGACTGTCAAGAAGGACGTGAGACATGAAAGCTTATTTCAGTGTTTCTCTACGTTCCCTCTCGTCACCATGAATATGTCCCTCTTTATCGCGTTTACTACCTGGACTTAGCACGTCACCTTAAGGTATAAAACAGTCGGGTCCAATTAGTGTGCATTCCAGATATCTTCGTGTTTTGTACTCGACGACGTTCTTGCTGGCTGTGTTACTCTCAGTAGTGTTTCTAGGGTTCAACACAAGTACAGTACGTCTTTAACTTCTAATCAGATTCAACACCCTGGCCTTGTATAATCATACTCATATACCTACAACTGTTACCAACCTTTCGACTTCAGTGTAGATAAAACAGCTTGAAATACACCTCAGAGGTCAGGTTAGTTAGATATACAAATATGTAGCTGTAAATTTGTAATATTCCATTATACTATCAATAACAAATTCTCCTCGTAGTCTCTCTCCATGTCTTGGTCGAGGCTCAGCCTACATGAGTCTTACGAGAACAGAGTAGCCGTGTGTGTGTGTGTGTGTGTGTGTGTGTGTGTGTGTGTGTGTGTGTGTGTGTGTGTGTGTGTGTGAGGACCTCCTCAACTGTGACCGTTACTAGGCAAAAAAAAATCCAACAGTCATATCTCATGTTTATTATTCACGGGGCCATATTTTCAGCAAAATTTACGTTAATTTTTAGTTCCAAAAGCTTTTATGACAGATGTTTTGCCTTTTTTTTTCTCGCTAACTTTTGTCTCTGTTGGGGGGAACAACTGTAGTGATTAACGTGTGTTATGAACCATTACTTTCTGACACTCGTATATATGTGAAGTGTTATAGCGTGTGTCCAGTGCGAGAGTTGCCTGCCTGCCTGCCTGCCTGAACACTACTTCTTGATAAAATTAATAAATTTTAACAATAATAATAATAATAATAATAATAATAATAATAATAATAATAATAATAATAATACCAACAACAATAAAATGCACATCTTAATAATAAAACACATAGACACAATACTTAACTAGAATACAACACAGATTTTCCCTGATTAACCTTACAATAGGTGCGTGTCAACAATGAGCCGCACTAGGCGGTGGTGGGTTTGATACAATGTGTGCTGGGAAGTGACTAAGTGTGACGTATTGTACCCAAGAAACTATCGCTCACTGCAGTTAAGACGGGTGGTCCTCTGTAAAGCGCTATGACTCACGTATATGTGTATATATATATAAACACTTGGAAGCACGTTAATATAAACACACATACACAAAGCCAAATATATATGCATAAATGTATATAGATGTACACATAAACATATAAATATATACACGCACAAAGTGACACATACACACGTACACAATTACACACACACACACACACACACACACAGTCACACCCTAGAGAGACACTCCACACACGAAGCTGTCACAACCAGGCGTTAACTAGTCTAATTTTAGTCCTAATTAGCGGCTTAATATGCAATAAACTGACAGAGAAACGCCACCACACTCCAGAGAGACGGTGAATCTACTGTTTGAAGATGAGCGCTGTCCATCACACACACAAGGGTCGTTCAGAGATGGTACGATACTGTTTCTGAACCCTGTGAGAGTGTACAGATCAGTACAGGAGAGAGAGAGAGAGAGAGAGAGAGAGAGAGAGAGAGAGACTTTAACAGGTGTAGAAAGTCTCTCGATTCATTAACTCAGGTGAAAGTCTATCTCTTGGAATACGTAAGATCTTCCCTCCATTCGAGTTGATTGTCCTAAGGATGGATAGATTACTCGTGTGTTCTCCTGTCTATATATTTGTCTGCCTGTCTCTTTGTCCGTTTGTCTACCTCTGTCTATCTAACTCTCTCAATCTCCATTTCAGTGTTCACTTACCTTCATCCATCTCTCATTCTTGTCCACATACACACACAAAAAGAGAAAAAAAAGTATTTATATTCTCTCTCTCTCTCTCTCTCTCTCTCTCTCTCAGTATTAAGACGTTAGTGAAATGTGGTATGGTAAACCCGTAGACTTTTCACCCCATTGAGGAAGTCTACGGGGCGACCCCACCACGTTTCACTAACATTTTAATACTGAGAGACGAGGGAAGAAAACACAAATATATACACGTTTTCTCCTTTTTCGTGTGTGTGTGTGTGTGTGTGTGTGTGTGTGTGTGTGTGTGTGTGTATAAAGTACATACATTTCATAATCTATTAATTTAAAAGTTATATATACCTATTTCATACTACCATTATGTAAATTAAGGAGGAAGAAGGTAGGACTAAAACTTCCGTCAAGCAATAATTCATCTCTGTTTTTTTTGTTAGCCCCAAACTGTTAACAAACAAGTTTCAAAGTGTCAATATCTAATTAATCGCCCAAGTTTAAGTCGGCAATATATTGTTGGAAGGGAGGAGGGTGTGTTGGGAGGGAGGGAGGGAGGAGGGTGTGTTGGGAGGGAGGGAGGGAGGGAGGGAGGGAAGATCGAGTGTTTGGAAGGAGGGGGGAGAGGGGGAGTGAGTTTTAATGTGTTTGTGTTCGTGAATATTTGTGTAATTCCGTGTATTTGTTTGTGCTTGTGAGGTGACCCTTGTGTATATTTGAATTCGTGTACATATAAGTACAGTATAAAAGTGGTTGTGTTTGTGGGTGTGTATACGTTCGTGTGACAGTGTCTGTGTTTATATGTCTATATGTCTGTCTGTCTGTCTGGGCAAGTTTCTTTACGCCATTTGCCTCTGTCTACCCAGCAGTAATTGTGAACCTGCATGTTAATCGATTTGCGGATCGTGTTTCGGGGTAATGGTTAGCCAGTGCAGTTGGCGAGTTGTCCGTTCTTCTCGGACTATTCCTTGACACTGGGTCATGTAACTCATTAACTTAGGGCATGGTTATTGTGTTGGCGACAGATTCTACACCTCAAGCAAATTCACGTCTAGTTGGCCCTTGAGCTGGCCATCCTCGTTACATGCCATAAATATCACCTAATGACAAAAGCACTAAACGTTTTTATACTTGCTTTATTGTTATTTAAAATGTGAAGTTAAACCTTCATGATATTTATCAGATTGTTTTATCTTTCTCAGTGGATTAATAGTTTTATTATCTCTCTCTCTCTCTCTCTCTCTCTCTCTCTCTCTCTCTCTCTCTCTTTCTCTCTCTCTCTCTCTCTCTCTCTCTCTCTCTCTCTCTCTCTTTCCTTTTTTACCTAAAACTAAACTTCTACTCTTTGTTAATATCTGTCTATACACAGTTAATATCAAGGTGACTTACGACTGCTGGTGTTAGCGAGTGAACTGATGGTTACGACAGGCACTTACGATCCTGCAGTAATTTACGAGTGTGGGGAAGAGGCGAGCAAGCGGGTAAATGGGCGTATGGGCGTGCGGGTGGATGGGCGTTACGAATTTCGGACAAACCCTTGATCATAAAGTGATGTATGCATGTGTGCGTGCGTGTTCTTAGATATAAATACACATATCTAAATAATAATAATAATAATAATAATATAATAATGATAATGATATTATAAATGATATGGAAGTAAATCAACAAATGACAATAAAAACAACACTCTATATTTAAGTTGAGCTAAACATTATCTAGAAGTCATCGTGGTCAATATGTTCGCTGGAGTGGTGGGTACTGACGGTCACCCGCTCTAGCAACACACCGACCTTCTTTAATTAATACTCTTATCCTGAGTTATATATACATATGGATTTATGTAAAAAAAAATATATAAATTTGTTCTACTGTGTCTGTATATATAGACATACAAACATACATTTACAGAAAAAGTTACGTATACCCAACCACTACAAATACTACGATATTACTACTATACTACTACTACTTGTACTACTTTTTTTCCAACACCTTCGCCGCCATTTTATTACCTTAAAATTAAGTATCCTAATACGCAAGTAGCTATCCTAGCTGTGTTGAGTTAGTTGAGCCGCAGATCTATGCGGCATTCAGTGACTGTTGCCTCGTAGTCAATATCTACAACTGTTGTCGGCATTGGGGCCGATGCTCTCTTTCCCCTGAGGCAGAGCAAAGCAGACCTAAGGAGAGAAGAGGACAATCGACATCTCATCCAGATTGTAACATAACTTCTGGGCTGCTGCTTCTGTGAGGATAAGACCTCCGCGAGTCTGATGTAGAAGCATCTTGCACTTGGTCCCATTCCAACAGAGGTATGAACACCAGAGGAGTGAAGCTGCCTTGATCAACGTTCTGAATTCTCTCCCCATATGCCCTTATCTTGCCGTTCTCGTTCCTCCTGTGTGCAGCATCGAGAGCTAGGTTACGGTGACATGCGACCATGGGATCAAAAATCCTGATGTTGAAGAAGGCACGCTGTCCCCGCGTCCAGAATCCTCGAGCACTGACATCATCACAGGCTTCGTTGGATGTGTTTGAAGTCCTATGTTGGAAATTCTCACTGTCCAATGGAAGGAGGGTCGGTTCTACCCTGACATCATAACATATTTCCTTCAACATATTTGCAGTGAGATCCCTTACTTCGCCATGCCTCAATTGCCTCATGCATATGAAGTCCCCTTTCTTGCACACCATGGCCTGATCGACGTCATAGGAAGAGCCACACATGCATTGGGAGGGCAAACCTTCTACTGGCCTACTGTACCTTAGAACAATGGCATCTGTAAATTATTGTTTATTGAGACTGAAACCATTTGCCCTTATCGGTAACGTAGTTAACCAGTTCAAGGCGCCCACCTCCTGCACTATAGCTACTTTTTTGTCAAATTCTCTGGTACTTGCAGCATCAGTTGCTGCAACTTATCACGGGCTGTGCTGCCGTTCTGTCGTAATGGACCGTCGAATCTTGTGTACCTCGCTGGTATCCACCATGCCTGTTGCATTCTGAGCTATTATGTGGTGGTGAGGGCTGCCGTGAGTTTAACTGAGTTTTGATGTTCGGTGGCAGCAATCTCCTCTGGATTGGAAAATCCCATTCCTCCTAGTCTCGTTGGTAGAGGAGTGATCTTTCTCCTGGGGTTAAATGAAGATGTTTCACTGATTTGGGAATGAAATTGACGCTGATAGCTTCTTCCAGAGGGTGGAGGAGGGGTCTGATATCAGGGATAGTGTGCATCAGGTAGTTCCAGCGATGCTTGACTCCGTGGGTGAATGCCGCAAAAGCCGCATGTGGCTCTGTGTTAGCAATCTCAGACAGAGCTTGGATTTCCCTGACCCACTCATTCACCTTTCACGTCACGTATTCGGTCTTGAAGTCCGTCGTGCTGATTACTGCACCTAGGTGTCTTTGGCCATCCTTTGTTATTTTGACCTCACTTCCGCCGAACACCTCCATTGCCCGTTCATAATGTTCTGGCTTCACAATGAGGAAGGACTTGCTGGCGTTTGGGTGGTACCCTATTTGTGGACCATTTGATGTTACCAGGTCCCACCACTTTTTTATGTCCTCCACTTTTCCTGCTCCTGTAAGGTCGTCAGCATACGGTTGCTTGACCTCGGTTGTTTCAAATTTTATTGTGTGTTGGAGCACGGATAGGCCTATTGCGTATATTGCCATTGCAACAAGGTCCCCCTGCGTTGTTCCCTCAGTTGACTGTATGATGCGGTATCACCTCTTAGAGCCTTGTTGTTTACTATATAGAGGTCTGGTGGATTTCTATAGGAGTTTTCAACATACAGTGCAGAGCTTGGACACTTGATCTTGATGTTGTGCAGTGGCCTTGCGGTTAATTATGTTACATGCGTTGGAAGCGTCAACCAGGAGTACTGCCTCACAATCACCCTTCTCAAATATCGTTCTCATGGCGTGAATGGCAGCTTCCCCTCCAGCCTGGTGGCCTGCACAAACTTGCAGGTTCGATGCCGCTGCCTTGACATCGTCCTTTAACACCTCCATTATGCATTTTCCGATGACCCACCTCAGCACTTCCCCCACCCCTATAGGCCTACATCCTGGATTTTTATCCAGGGGAATGAGGCGGCAGGCCGTCAGAGCATGGAGGTGTTGGCAGCACGAGGTTGCTAGCTTTCTTGTAATGGCAGTGCAGAGATCACCTGCTACGGGGCCAAACTTGTTAGTGCTGAGGATGACTCTCCAACCGTTTGCATCTAGGCCTGAAGGGCCAGCCCCTCCCTGAGTTTTCAGTGTTTTTTTTCCCACACCATTCCCCCTGTTATTTTCTCGAACAGGACAGCATTAGGAGGGTTATAGTCACCCTGGAACCCGATGCCTTCCTCTTCACTTGCAGGGGAATGTTTTTCCTTCAGTTGTTTTAATGTCTCTGTTTATTGGCAGAACACCACCTAACAGGAGGATTCCTCTGTGAGAGATCTGACCGCCAAAGACACTTTTCCCACACGCATTTTTTTTCCAAACTTTCTTGCAACGTCATCGGTGTTTTGTTTTCCGTCTCCTATAAAATTTAGTCTCTCCTGCAGTGTTCTTGCTTCACATAGGAGATCATCAAGGGCCCCATTCTGCCACATTGTCAATCTTCTCTTCATTGTTGCCACATTTTCTTTATGCTTATCCTTGCGTGTGTCCTCTGACAAAATAGATGAGGTATTATTGCCAGTATTTGAAGAGCTAAAGGGGCAAGGAAGCAGTCCTGAGTGTACTCGGTTATGAGGCGAGTCATCTCCCGAATCATTTCTTTGGTGGCCGCACACTTGGGTGGTTCAAAAAGGTTAGCTGGCGACCACCTGACAATTTCTGAGTAAGTTTCTTCAACCCATATGACAGCATTTTCCATGGACATTGCATTCCACTGTGGTGGCTGTCTGCCATTTACCTCGTGGACATCTGCTACTATTGGAGCAGCATTTATTGGTACTACATTTTCAGGTTGAGTAGACTCACTGCTATCATTTAGGATATCGTCGGGCGGTTCGGTCCCGGCGATATCCACTGTGGCCTCTTGTGTCGGCTCCCTGCCGTTTGGGTTCCGACAATTGTTTCCATTTCTGCAAACCACACATGGTCGGTTGTTTCTCGCACAATTACAGCTAGTACAATTTTGGTTCTGGCTAGCACAGACGCAGCAATGGCTGTTACCCGGCATAGTGTTTCTCACTTCGGGTGATAGTTACGTCCGCCTCCGACATCTGCTTTGGTCCCATACAGATGAAGAAACTAGTTCTTATGAGGAAAGGGCAGAGAGGTGACAGGCTGGACTGCTGTGTCCGGTTAGTAGGGGCATACGTGCGCGCGTGAGTGTGTAGGCCACCCCTGGGGTGGGTGAGGGCGACAGTCCACACATCAGAGTGATACACTGGGAGCGGGAATTGTCACACTTAACAATTGGTTATATATCTATGGCAGGAATAATCACTATTTCTATAGTCGCACTGATGTAAGTTTAGTTATAAAAACTCACGTGATCGGTTGGCACTGTATGGAGTGACCGTTACTTGTGGTGGGCGACAGCAGGCACAGAACAGTTGGCCTTCTATCACTGACCTCAGGGGCGGGAGTCGCGAGGCCGGCCCACTCAATGTAGGCCTATCCCACACTGGCACCACCAACCGCCCCACCAAGCACTCACAACTCACCTGGTGATCGCCAGTGGACACACGGAATATTTGCAATTGATGCCGTAAGGGATGAGAAGATCCCTCGGTGGCATTGCTTAGGGTGACATCCGATATGCACCGACACACTGTGAAATTCCCGCTCCCACACTCCGAATAGTCCCCTCCAAAAAGACTTTAGATCAGGGACGACACACACACACATACACACACACACCACCACCACCCACGCCGCGCCTACTACTACTACTACTACTACTTTTTTTTTTAAACGTGGCCTCCAGACTCCCCCAATAGCCACACCTTCGCCGCCATTTTATTACCTTAATATTAAATATCCTAATACATAAGTAGCTATCACTACTACTACTACTTGTGATACTACTACACTACTACTACTATTACTACTGCTAATACTACTGCTACTGCTAATACTACTGCTACTGGTAATACGACTACTACTACTGATGATAATAATAATAATAATAACAAGAGCAGCAGTGACATAGCTTGACAATAGTGACGACACAGAGCGTTATTGATGGCCTCAGCTAACTTACACTCAGTAAACAGCTTGCCAGCGTCTTAACGGAGATACATAGCCAACCTAACACAGGCTGGCGCATTCTGGGCTACTAATTGTCGCCAAGAGAGTAACAGTTTCCTAAAGTTTTATATAAAGTTTTCATACTGGATATATTAAAATGTGTGTGTGTGTGTGTGTGTGTGTGTGTGTGTGTGTGTGTGTGTGTGTGTGTGTGTGTGTGTGACGGAGAAGTGAGGGTAGGAGCTTTGCTTGTTTGTTTGTGAATATTTGAGTATGTTTGTGTAATCTTATACTCTTGTACTGTACTAAATCTTCAGTCTTTAAACCCTTTTCATGTTACTTCCCATCATCTTTAAGCCCCATACATTTTATTCTAGTGTGTATATAGGAGCGTAAATTGGACAATGGAATTACAAGTGTAAACATAGATAAAATAGGTTGAGGAATATTTCGGATGTTAGAGGTTGATGTTGTGTGAGTGAGTCAGACCATTAATTGATTGCTGGTGACTGTTGCAGGCTGTTGCTGCTTGTTCACCTGCCAGCAGCAGCAGCAGCAGGTAGTAGGTGTAGGAGGGAGGGAGGGGAGGGTGGTTCGCTACGTCACTCCTTCTCCTCCTACTATTTCTCATTCTAATTCTCCTCCTACTCTTCCTCCTCCTCCTCTTCATTCTCACCTTCCTACTCCTAGTCTTTATCCTCCTCTTTTCTTCTTTACTCATTTTCCTCCTCATTCTTTTTCTTCTACTCCTTATTCTCCTCCTCTTCCTCTCTTCCTCCCACTCATTTTCCTCCTTTTCTTTCTCGCCTTACACCTCTTTCCCTCTTTCTTCTCCTGAGGTGTAAATTGGTTCCCAGTTAAAAGTGTAACAAAACGGCGGCTCAGAGAGAGAGAGAGAGAGAGAGAGAGAGAGAGAGAGAGAGAGAGAGAGAGAGAGAGTCCTCCTGTGACCCTCATTACCTTAACATAAAACATACAACACATTTAGCTGTTCTTTCCCGACCTTACCTGTATGTCTAGTCCCTCGTCTATTTAAAATCAATATATCTCACCCAAAAACCCCACTAATATGTACATCCTTCTTCAGTAATTTATCGAGTTTATCGTACTGTTGTCGCGTCGTGTCGTGTCCCGAGACTACAAATGCCAGTCATAAGTTTCGCCCATAAGTCACCCACCATTGAAAATATAGCGTGGCCAGAGTACTTTTTATTATCGATAACAAAACAACAAAGCGAAGCTGAGAACACCATCGTGAGCACAGACGCTTATTTACACGTGATGTTAATAGGTATACCACTGAAAGAAAAAAAAATATGCATATACCAAACATTTTGCTTAAATCTCTAATGTGGGTATTGACTGATTCATCTATCCGTTCAGTGATTCATATCCCTCTAATTCCCTTTTCATGTGTGTTTAGTCTTCCCAAATCATCATTCTCTTTAGTCTTCCTTTCTTTCTTGTTTATCATTTTCCCCGAATCTTCGTTTCTAGAGAAGTGTGGTTGGGTAAGTGGGTCAAGTGGTGTGGGAAATGATGGACGTTCCTCCTCTCCCTCTCCCCTTCCTCCTCCCCCTCCCCTTCCCTTTTCCTCTCGTCCCCTTCACTATTGTCTCCCCTCCCCATCCTCCCTCTCTCTTCCCATCCTTCCCCTCTCCTCCCCATCATCCACCTCCCGTCTCCCCTCTCTGTCCTCCCCCTCTCTTCCCATCGACCCCCATCGTCCCCCTCCTCTCCTCCACCTGCCATCTCTATCCTCACCCCTTCCCCTCTCTCCCACATCATCTCCTTCCTCCCCACCTCCCCACCTCCCCCTATAAGCCGCCATGACAGCAGCAGCCAATCATCATTAGCACTCGGGAGACTAAAGGCCTCACTACAGTGCCATTTCCACATCACTTTACGTCTTCGTTCACCGTCGCCTCCGAGTGAAGCGAGTTCAATCACACTCCCCTAAACACGTGATTGCGGGAGGGCCATAGGGAGGGGAAGGCTGAATATGTATGTCTAGCGTAGGTTAGGTTAGGTTAGGTTAGGTTAGGTTAGGTTAGGTTAGGTTAGGTTAGGGTAGGTTAGGTTAGGGTAGGTTAGGTTAGGGTAGAATAGGTTTGGTTAAGTTAGGCCAGCTAGGCTTAGATTGGGTTAGGTTAGTTTAGTATAAGGTTAATTTAAGTCAGGTTAGTTTAGGTTAACGTTAACCCCTGTAAAAGTAACGCTTTAGGATATAATGAGATGATAGTGAGGAAGGAAACGCCAGGCGATGGTGACTGCTACTGCTGTCACTATATATTTGTGTAAATGTTTGTGTGTCGGTCCTAACTTTCTTCTGGAAATTCGGAAACTAATTAAATGGTCGTCATAAAATCGAAGAAGCACACACCGGAGCTGCTGCCGCTGGCGTTAAAATACTGTAAATGAAATGCCGAAAACGAGGTCCTGGGACTAGTGTTGATGAGCGAGACAGCTCCGTGGGCAGGGAACGAGAGAGTGTTTACTATTGTTCTCTGTCTGTCTATCTATCTATCTGTCTGTGTGTCTGTCTGTCTGTCTGTCTGTCTGTCTTTATCTGTCTCTTTGTCCGTCTGTCTGTCTGTATCCGTCACATTACGATTCGTGTCTTGCAGCTCGTTCAGTTAGTTTTCCCTCTGACACCTACTGTATCTACTCTTCGTTCAACACATTGCAATTACACCTTACTGTAATTAATGCACTAAGGCGAAAATATTAACTGCTTGGGATAACATTAATCACCTATCTATCCATTGTTTTATCTAATATTATTAGGGTAATTATCAGTAGGTAACCTTCAACCAACCTGTCAGGTATTTCCCTTCATTACGTTAATTAGTTCAGCGCTCACCTGTATTGACTGAGTTGACAGACTGACTCACTGTACTGGCTGACTGACTGACTGACTTACTGACTGACTGAACTTGAATGATTGACTGATTGTTCTGATTTACTCACTCTACTCACTGGCTGTATTTATTGAAAGACGAACAGTAATTATTGGCTGTATTGACTGACTGAATGGATAACTTGACTGACTGACTGACTGACTAACTGATTTACTAACTGATTAACTAACTGACAGCTATGGCCTTAAACGAGTCAGACATTTTCAGTCACGAGGGAAAATTGAATAGTGTCCTATTTATTGAGTCCGGTATTTTGAAAGTCCGGTTCCTGAGTTTGGAATTAAACCCTATTCACATGGCAGACTAATTTATCCTCTACTCAACGTATCATCACCATCACAAACATTATTGTAATCATCATCATCATCATCATCATCATCATCATCATCATTATTATCATCATCCTTCTTATTTACCTAATTATCCTTCCACTTTACATAATCTTCAGTTTTAATTAACATCCTCATTAATTATCTATCGTTTTTCCTTAGTCTTTTTCGTTAATAAACCGCCATCTCTAATTAGCCTTTCTCTATTATTACCGTTTCTTTACATTATTATTTCCTCTTTTATTTACGCATTTTCTCCACCTATTCATCTTTATTCGTGTTTTTTTCTAATTATTCTTCCTTATGTCGTATTTCTTTCTTATTTTGTCTTCCTCGCTTTTCACTCTGTTTATTCATCTTTTCTATAATGCTGTACGTCTTTACTCATTCTCTTCGTGTCTCGTTCAGTGTCTTAGTGTCTCGTTCAGTGTCTTAGTGTCTCGTTCAGTGTCTTAGTGTCTCGTTCAGTGTCTTAGTGTCTCGTTCAGTGTCTTAGTGTCTCGTTCAGTGTCTTAGTGTCTCGTTTAGTGTCTTAGTGTCTCGTTCAGTGTCTTAGTGTCTCGTTCAGTGTCTTAGTGTCTCGTTCAGTGTCTTAGTGTCTCGTTCAGTGTCTTAGTGTCTCGTTCAGTGTCTTAGTGTCTCGTAGTGTCTGTGTTCAGTGTCTCGTTCAGTGTCTTAGTGTCTCGTTCCAGTGTCTTAGTGTCTCGTTCAGTGTCTTGTGTCTCGTTCAGTGTCTTAGTGTCAGTGTCTTAGTGTCTCGTTCAGTGTCTTAGTGTCTCGTTCATTCTCTGTGTTCGAGTGTCTCGTTCAGTGTCTCGTTCAGTGTCTTAGTGTCTTCGGTGTCTTAGTGTCTCGTTCAGTGTCTTGTGTCTCGTTCATTCTCTTAGTGTCGTTCAGTGTCTTGAGTGTCTCGTTCAGTGTCTTAGTGTCTCGTTCAGTGTCTCGTGTCTCGTTCATTCTCTTAGTGTCTCGTTCAGTGTCTTAGTGTTCGTCTCTTAGTGTCTCGTCTTCAGTGTCTCGTTAGTGTCTCGTTCGTTCATGTCTCGTTAGTGTCTTAGTGTCTCGTTCATTCTCTTAGGTGTCTCGTTCAGTGTCTCGTTCAGTGTCTTAGTGTCTCGTTCAGTGTCTTAGTGTCTCGTTCAGTGTCTTAGTGTCTTAGTGTCTCGTTCAGTGTCTTAGTGTCTCGTTCTCGTTCTTAGTGTCTCGTTCAGTGTCTTAGTGTCTCGTTCATTCTCTTAGTGTCTTAGTGTCTTAGTGTCTCGTTCATTCTCTTAGTGTCTCGTTCAGTGTCTTAGTGTCTCGTGTCAGTGTCTCGTTCAGTGTGCTCGTTCGTCTTAGTGTCAGTGTCTTATGTCTCGTTCATTCTTAGTGTCTCGTTCAGTGTCTCTGTTCATTCTCTTGAGTGTCTCGTTCAGTGTCTTAGTTCCAGTGTCTTCGAGTGTCTCGTTCAGTGTCTTAGTGTCTCGTTCAGTGTCTTGAGTGTCTCGTTCAGTGTCTTAGTGTCTTAGTGTCTTGGAGTGTCTCGTTCAGTGTCTTAGTGTCTCGTTCAGTGTCTTATGTCTCGTTCAGTGTCTTAGTGTCTCGTTCATTCTCTTAGTGTCTCGTTCGTTCTTAGTGTCTCGTTCAGTGTCTTAGTGTCTCGTTCAGTGTCTTAGTGTATCGTTCAGTGTCTTAGTGTCTCGTTCAGTGTCTTAGTGTATCGTCGTTCAGTGTCTTTGAGTGTCTCGTTCAAGTGTCTTAGTGTCTCGTTCAGTGTCTTAGTGTCTCGTTCAGTGTCTTAGTGTCTCGTTCAGTGTCTTAGTGTCTCGTTCAGTGTCGTACAGCAAATAAACAAACACAACGGATAAAAATAATTAAAACCCAGAATTAAAAGGAAAAAAGTATACATAAAATGAATACATGAAAAGAGAATAATACATAATGAAAATAGAATTAAAAAAAAACAAATAAAAAAGAATAACAATAAATGAGAATAAACAAGAAGAAAAACAAAACACTACAAAAATACATAATATATAAGTAAACAAATCCCCCCCCCCCCAAAGTGCCACTCTTTGATGTAAACAAAATGGCAATGTCCAGCTTGAAGCAATTTTTAAGGCCATTTTCTACAGGCAATGTTCTTTCAATCTGTCGAGAGAGAGAGAGAGAGAGAGAGAGAGAGAGAGAGAGAACAAATTAATTGGACTCCGGAACGACAGACAAACGAAACAGTATTTAATAGGCATGGAATTTTTTCTTGTCCGTTTCATCTATTCGACATGAAGTCACTGAGGGAGAGTTATGAAATATATTCTTATTTGGTGGAAAGAAAGATAGAGAATATATATAGTATATCGGTGTTGGTATAAGTAAAAAAATAAATACATATTATTTTGCTTGGTGGTGATATTTACAGTATGATTAGGTTAGGTTAGGTTAGGTTAGGTTAGGTTAGGTTACTTTACGTTAGAGCTTCAGAGTACTTAAAAACGGAGTTCCTGGCAACATTATCTTTACCACTAACAAATCACACACAAGTGGACTGTCACTTTGGGAGGCTATCATGCGTTTCCTGGTTATTGTCCTGCTGGTATGATATTTGTACCTTTTATGATACGTAAATTTTGATAATTGGCGACGTCAAGATCGGGGTTTACCTGCCTAGAAGTAGCAGTTGTTCTTTGGGGGAAAAGTTGGGTTGTGTTGTACTAGAAGTGATGGGAGTGTGGTGGTGGTGGTGGTGGTGGTGGTGGTGGAGTAGTGATAGCGGTGGTAGTGGTGGTGGGGACCCGGTTGTGGTGGAGTTATGCTAGTGGTGGTGGAGAGCTGGTAGTGGTGGTAGTGGAGATAGAGTGGTGGTGGTTAATGGTGGTGGTGCCTGTGTTTGTGTTTTCACTACACAAGAACTATCCACTTGCATATAAACAACACACGTATATTTACACGAATAACACAAACACACAGAAAGGAGGTTACCAATAATCACATTTACATATATACACAGTTCATTAAAACACCGGGTCATTTCCTCTGATTATTTACGTAGAAAAATCACACCTATGACATATCCATTAAGGGTCCCCGAACAATGCAGAACACTCGAACAAAGTAAACATAATATTAACCCAGAAATAAACAGCCTCACCTTAAAACATTTTCACTGTCATTTTTTGTTTCATTTTATTTTTGATAAGGTTTTTATCCTCGTCTGATTTATTATTTTTGTAACCTCTTCCTCTCATATGATATTTATTTCTTCATGGTACCATTCACTCCAATCTTTTGCTCCAATCTTTCAGGGTCTCTTTAATCTTTCTTTTTTCTTAATTTTTCTTTATTCTTCAACTATACAGGTAATGTTTTCTCCCTAATCCTCCTTCACCACCACGAGTCCCTCTTAACATTCTTTTCCCTGAACATAAACGTCCTTCACCCTCTGTTTTGACACCATCAGTAATCCTTCAGATCCTTTGTCCTCCTGGCTACCTCACACACCCTCAGCCCCATCCTGGCTATATTCCTGGTGTGTAGTATTGATGTTGATGTCATATACTGTATATATATACTGTCTACGATAACCAGGTATTGTAACTTAGTAATATACGATGCTACTGATTATGTTTGAAATATTTATAATCCGTTTTAGGTATTTTTTTATTTATATTTGTATCTCGACTTTTATTGATGGATTAGTAAGATCAAATGGGTGTTAATCCATGGCTTAATATAACGTGAGAGTAAATAATCTCTTTAAGCTGATTTGTTTTGAAAAGTACATAATAAAAAAAAAATGTGCAGTATTTATCGAGTTTTTTAAATAAATTTCACCTGTATCCAGTTTTTCATGTCCCCTTGTTTCTCCTTTATGTTTGTTGGTCTTTACCTTCACTTTGTTTCATCTATCCCTATATGGTCAGTGTGCTCATGACTTCCACTACGTCATTCCTTGCCTTTCTTTATTTCTCTCCTAGTTGCTACATTCATCATTTTTCATCATGCTCTTTTATGTATATACACCATGTAAGTTACCTATAGTTACCTTCATCATCATACATCTATTTCATTCACTTCATTTTTCGTTTATGTTGTTCCCCGCCCTTTCATGTCCTACCATTTACCAATACTTTACGACACTTCAGATATATTTTATTGACTACACCTTTAGTCACATCAATAAAATCATATATATCATCATCTCTCTTGACTATGATACAACAAGTAAAGGTAACTTCAACATAGGTTATTGTGTTAGCAATATTACCCCTCAAGGTGATAGGTAGGAATGTGTAACCTCGCTTTTGTGTAATAACTGTGGGATTAAATACATCTCTCTAACATTGAAATAAGTAGAGAATTCTGTTAACATTTAATTTTTACATTACCTGATGAATGAGACGAAATTAGAAAAAAAACATATATATTGCACATAAGATATCCAACAACAATAACAACAACAAGATTATATACACATCCATGATTGGAAATTCTATCAAAAAAATCCTTCACCAGAGTATCAAAGAGTTGACCTCATCAAACACTCGCTGGCCTGTGAGACAACCAGTCGTGTTGGCAATTTGCTTCAACTCAAAGCATTTTTTTATTGCTTTTAATGTGCACTGAAGATCTTTTTTCGGGGAGTTTAGGGGGCAGGGGTGGGAATAGGGAGTTTAGGGGGGCAGGGGTGGGGGAATAGGGAGTTGGAATTCATATAACAGCAAAATGTGGGTTAATTTCCTACCGTATGTGATTTCCATTTCACGTGGATATTGAATGGTCTTTGATACTCTGGCGGCGATTTTTTTTACCAGTTAACTGGGATATTTTACGTCTGTGTATAAACTTCAGCGCTAATGACGTTCATTATGATTTTTTTTTAATGATGGATTTTGTCGCTAAGTGGACGAGTGGACACACTGAACACACACGATAAACACAAGCTGAACACATTTTAAATACACAGTGACTCATAATTAACACACACACACACACACACACACACACGATAAACACAAGCTGAACACAGATTAAACACATAGTGACACATAATGAACACACACACACACACACACACACACACACACTGAACACACGTACTGAATACACACTGAAAACATATTGAAGATCCACTGAAAATATCGCCAGACTGTTCATAGCTCTTAGATACAAATTGTAGGAATTTGAGAGTGTACACCTCAGTGAGATACAGTTTACCTCAGCTAAACACATAGTTTACCGCACAGGGATACTCTAGACTGTAGTACACAAGGATACAGTCTAATACAGTCTACCACAGAGAAATACAGCTTACTACAGTCTACTACACAGGAAAACACTCCACCTCAATGGGACACGGCGTACAAAGGTCAAACACCGTGTACTGAATTTTTTGCAGGAGAGTGAAAATTTACGTGTTCTGTGGAGGGTGTTAAAAGGTTGAACAGGAGAGAGGAAATGACAAGTTAGCACCGAGGATTCACCCCCACTGAGTTCTGTTGTGGAGTTTTGTGATGTAGCAATGGTGGTCCAAAAGTTTTTTAATTTGTGTTTTGTGTGTGTGTGTGTGTGTGTGTGTGTGTATTTAAATTCGTGGTTTACATGTGATGTATATTTTTATTTCAAAATTTTTATTCAGATATGTATTGTAGTTGTTGTTATTTTATATATATTTTTTTTATTGCTTGATAAAGATATAATGTATATTTTTTAGTTATTTAATGCGGCATGAGTCAAAGTTTTATTTTATTTTTTTAGTTTTTGGTATAAAAATAATGTATATTTTATATTTTTTTCATGTAGACATGTGTAAAGGTTTATTTTTAGTGTATTGTATAGATAAAACTTATTTTTCTAGTCGTACACCCCGAGAGTTTTCGATTATATTATGCATTTGTGTGTGTGTGTGTGTGTGTGTGTGTGTGTGTGTGTGTGTGTGTGCGTGTGAGTGTGTGCGTGCGTGCGTGCGTGTGTGCGTCAGTCTCTGGAAAACACACAGGTAATCAATCAGTCTACTTTCATTAATGCGACAGGTAATTCAGGTTGTTGATTGATTGATGCCTCGTAATCCATCTAGTCGTTGTTCTGTCGATTCCTAGTTGATGGTCACTGATGTTTTCGTTAACTTTATTTTACTGTGAGGTTATAATGGATAATCTCGTGTGTGTGTGTGTGTGTGTGTGTGTGTGTGTGTGTGTATTACTTGTGGCGACCTGTGGTGTAACGGTCAGCATGCTCACCTCGCAAGCGAGTAGACCCGGGTTCGATCCCCAGGCTGGGTGAAACTATGGGCAAGTTACTTTACGCCAGTTGCCTCTGTCTACCCAGCAGTAATTGGGAACCTGGACGTTAATGGATTTGCGGATCGTGTTCCGGGGTAATGGTTAGCCAGTGCAGTTGGCAAGTTGTCCGGGCTTCTCGGACTATTCCTTGACACTGGGTCAAGCAACTCGTTAAGTCAGGGTGTGGTTGTTATGTTGGCGACAGCTTCTACACCTTAAACAAATTCACGCCTAGGTGGCCCTAGGGCCGGCCTTCCTCGTACACTAGGGGCAACGATTATTATTATTACCTGTATCGTGGTTTTGTTTTCATATTGTTTCTCTTAATACCTGTATGTCTGCTGGTACGTTCAGGGAGTGTAGGGAGGTGGTGGTTGGGTTTAGCCGGATACATACCTTACCAGGTCTACCAACGTTTCTTAACTCTGGTGGGTTGAAAGACTTGTAATTTTTGGCTCAGAAAATGAAAATTCTTCATTTAAAATCTTATATACGTTAAGGTGACCATATGTTCGCCTGACGTACTATTATACAATATGTTCGCCAGGCGTTGTTGTAAAATATGTTCGCCAGGCACATTATTACACAATACATGTATGTTCGCCAGACGTACCACGGTTGATAAAATAACAAACCGAGGCTTATGATTAATCTCAGTCGATATTTCACCCCGACAGATATGTGACAAAGGATGTGTAAAAATAGAAAATATTGTAATGACTCGTGAATATTTTTTTCCTTTTTTTTAGGCAGTTACATTTATGGTGGCCTGGAGCTCCCCCCTCTCCCCCTCCGCCCCTCCGACCATCCCTCTCCACCCCCCCCCACGCCCCTAGCTATTAGTGTTTTGATGAATCGTGTTTCTCTTATAATTCATCTCTTGTGACTCGATGGGTATAGTAGTTGGAGGCCTGAAACTGATACCTGAGTGATTGGTTAGGTTAGGTTAGGTTAGGTTAATTCTACACCTATTACCTTATGGCTCGTTATGTTTGAGATTGTGGTGCCGTGGCCGAGTGGTTACAGTATTAACCACCTGAACTAAGGGACGTTGTACTGATCCCAGTCCATCCTGCTTTATGTGGGTGCCTACCTTCACAGTTTGGAAGGAGTACATTGTCGTCCTAGCTGCGCCCTTGCCTACCGAAGGATTAGTACACAAATGCTGTATCCAAACTGTTGCTAATGGACCGTCATGTGTATAGGATCTCCTCTCAAGTTCAATTGTATACACCCTATTGTTCACTGCTACGAGCTGTTCACAAACGTTCAACAGGTTGTTCCCGTTTGGACGACGATCACCGTAACTTCTGGCCTGTGTGTGGTTGTTTTACGTTACTCGTCTCATCTGTTAGTTCTGTGTATTTGTTGGTCTTGTTTACTCAGGTATAAATCTTCCATGCAGTCTCTACTACTCACAAACAAGTAACTCAGCAGTGTTTGATACCTGTATATTGACGTTCACTCTCAAGTAACTCAATTTTCCTCAAAACTTGTTCAATATCACTCGATAATACGCCCTTTAGTAGTGGTCGAAACGTTGTGCGTTGTCACTAACTTATTCACATTCATTCACAACATGAGTATCATCATTCACCTTAAAGTAACCCATCAACCGTCCGTCTGAAATTCCTTCCACAATATTACTACTCTGGTTGACTGGTGTAATTTTTTTTAGCATTCTGGTGAGTTTAAGTCCTCGTTGGAGACACCATCCCCCTCAACCACCTGCCACCACCCCCACCACCCCCTCCCACCATCCCCACCTCTACCCCTAGCACTACCTCCTCACCACCTCGCTTGAAACCCTTTGTAAAAGTTTACCATTCAAGGAGAACCTCTCATAGCCAAGTACCCTGGATAAACTTCCGAGAGCAAATGGGAGTGATTGGCTCTGTCTTCTCTTGTCTACACGATAAAAGCCTCTCCACAAATGCCTCCCATCACTTTCAAAAGCTTTTCCGGTTCCCTCGGGACACAAACCCACAATAAAAAACTTAAGTGCATCGATAAGCAACAAGTAGTTCTAAGATGGAAGGTTTATAATGGACAGTGGTGAGGCAGCAGCGACCTCAAAGAGTAAGGCAAGAGGAGGAGGAGGAGGAGGAGGAGGAGGAGGAGGAGGAGGAGGACCCTATTAGGACTGTAAACACGGTTGCTTGAGTCATTACATGGCTCTCGGTGTTCTATCTTCCCCCTCCTATGAATATACAGGGGTCTTGTGTTATATTTAGCTGTGTGTGTGTGTGTGTGTGTACAGTCGCCTGCACTTATACCTGATACAATGACTGGTTCGTTTTGTGGGATGTGGCACCTCTGTGTTTGTTTACATTGTATTAAAACTCGCGGAATGGCCCTAAGGAACCTCACAATAGTAGCCAGACTAAGGAGACTAGATAAGCATTTCGCAGAGTTGCTATATCTCACAAAAGGCACCAGCCACTGTACCAAGTATAATTGCAGGCGACTGTACTTCTCACTCACGTAAGTATATGCATGTTATACTGTATGTATCTACATGTATATATACGGTACAGTTAACAATTGAAGATCTCGTGACAGGAGGTTTAGCGGGAGTGTGGCTAGAGGGAGTGTGGGTAGAGGGAGTGTGGCTAGAGGGAGTGTGTCTAGAGGGAGTGTAGGTAGAGGGAGTGTGGGTAGAGGGAATGTGGGTAGGTGTAGTGTGGGTAGGTATAGTATGGATAGGGGAAGTGTGGGTAGAGGGAGTGTGGGTAGGGGAAGTGTGGGTAGGGGGAGTGTGAGTAGTGGAAGTGTGAGTAGGTGGAATGTGGGTAGGGGGAGTGTGGGTAGAGGGAGTGTAGGTAGGGGAAGTGTGGGTAGAGGGAGTGTAGGTAGGGGAAGTGTGGGTAGGGAGGTGTGAGTAGTGGAAGTGTGAGTGAGTGGAATGTGTGGGTAGGGAGTGTGGGTAGAGGTGTGGAGTAGGGGGAAGTGTGGGTGGGGTGTAGGTAGGGGAGGTGTGGGGTAGGGGAGTGTGAGGAGGTAGTGGAGGTGTGAGTAGGTGGAATGGGTGGGGGGTGTGGGTAGGGGTGTAGGTAGGGGAAATTTGGGTAATGTGAGGAGGGAGAAGGAGGTTCAGCTTCAGTCAACAAACACTGCGGTAATTCGTTTGGATCTGCGCTATGATGGGATCTTAATGGGTCCGACACAGTTACACTTCCTATTCCCTTTTGGGTGGGAATGGGAGAGAGAGAGAGAGAGAGAGAGAGAGAGGATTAACTCGGAGGCATAGTGAGCCCAGGAGGATCAGTTAAGATGATTATAATAAGCGTTAGTGCACTGTCTCAAACAATTATCTCTGCTTGCCTGCGTGTAGAGATATGGCCAAGTGACGGACTTTATCAACAGTCTACACACACACACACACACACACACACACACACGTATGTCTTGTCGGGAGCGGCTCTGTGTATTTCTTAAGGCAGGTGTGAAATGATCTTCTTATTTAATGTTTTCACGACAAAGTGAGGAAGATGGGTGTTGGTAAGAGGTAAGATTATTATCATACAGAGAGGGAAATACACAGTGGTTGTGGTGTATAATGAAGGTGGTGTATTACGGTTGATCTTACTTATTTACATATTACACACACACACACACACACACACACACACACACACGCTTTCATATACACGTATGCGCATACAAATACATACATACATACATACATACATACATACATACATACATACATACATACATACATACATACATACATACACATTTAAGTATTCATGTTCGTGGTACTCATGTAAGTAACTCTCTCCTTGAACCACAAACACCAGAGTGTAGTGAGCGACAGGGAGTTGATTTAAGATGTTAAGTGGCCATCGGTGATATTTAGACTTTACTTAATGCATGAGGACAGTTATGGAGTTAATGGTGTCGTGTTTGGTGTGTTTCTTTACGACTTATTGACTTTATTTATGTTTAATGGGTCATGGAAAAAGGGTTGAAAGTTAGCACAGTATATATATTTTTTTTTTTGGGGGGGGGCTGTTTTAGTGTGTGTGTGTGTGTGTGTGTGTGTGTGTGTGTGTGTGTGTGTGTGTGTGTGTGTGTGTGTGTGTGTGTGTGTGTGTGTGTGTGTGTGTGTGTGTGTGTGTGTGTGTGTGTGTGTGTGTGTGTGTGTGTGTGTGTAAGGAATATGTTTATATTATGTATTGTAGTCTAATAATATATTATCTTGCTAACAATGAACCTTTGAACTTCAAAAAAATACATATACAAAAATTCACCCATTAGTTAGAAGCACATATTATTTACATTACAATAAAGTGCTCCACAAAAATGTCACCGCACCTGCAGGCTGCCACATCAGGCTTAAACACAGTAATACTCGTCACCTGGTGCTGTTGGAAGCTTCCGTCGCTCTGGCAGTCCCCACGTGTTGATGGACTGCGTCACACGTTTAATAAAAGGGGGATTTAGCCCGTAGGTGGAGGATCACAGCAGCTGGTTGATGGAAGTGTTTTTTGTTTAATGTATATAGCTCCTCTCTCAGACTACTTGTGCGCGCGCGCGCGCGCGTGTGTGTGTGTGTGTGTGTACTTCCACGTACTTAAATATACATGTATTCATATTCATATTCATACATGATACAGATATATGTATACATTCATATTTATGCATATTTAATCCCCAGCTACTTATCACTTACTCCATTTCCACCCCTCTACCCCAGTTCCCCCTCCTCAATACTCTCTGTTGGATCACTAACTCTCTCCCCATTATTCACCCCACTCTTCTCCCCCTGGTACCTACTCGCCACGTCCCTCTCCCCGCCACTCAACACTCCCCACTCCCCACTTACCTTCCCCCTCTCCACTACCCACTCACCCCCTCACCTCACTGTCCACTACCCATACCCAATTCCCCCTCCCCACTACCCATACACCACTCCTTTTCCCCCCCTCACCACTACCCATTTCCCCCCCCCTCCACCACCCTACCACTCACTGATCCCTCTCCTCACCAACCTCTCCAGCCATTACCATCTCACATCCTTACAACTCACCTGCCTTCACCACAACCATCCCTCTCCTCCCCTCTCACCCCCCACTCCCCACCACCTCCCCATTTCTCCTTACCCCCTTTCCCCACCTTCCACCAGCCCACTAACCCCATTTTTTCCCATTATCTTTGCTGTCAAAAGTGTAATCGCTGGATGACCTCGAACAAAATTCATTTATTTGCCGATTCACAGGAGTAACACAAGAGGCTGACGGTGAACCATTGTTGTCACTGAGAGAGAACATTATTGTGATGGCTGCGGTAGTTTTTCTTTGTGCTTATATATATACACACATGTTGATCGTTTCTTCTCTCCTTTGTGTTATGTATGTATGTATGTATGTATGTATGTATGTATGTATGTATGTATGTATGTATGTATGTGTGATTATGGCTGGCTTGATTACTTGTTTACGTGTTTAGTTATGGTTCTGTATGCCTCTTGACTCAAGGTAATAGAGGTTGGTGAGATGGATACCGTGTTCGTATGTCAGTCTTAAGCCTCCCACTTCGACTCCATCATATAGTCGCGTCCAGTGTGTGCGTTCTGTTGGGTGTATTTACCAATCTCCATTTAATTATTTTCTCTTTGTTGTTTCTGTGCATCAATTTTTTTATATAGTTTTTGTTCGTTTTCGTCTTTTTTTTTTTTTATTGTTTTCATCTAAATTATAAATAAACGTATGTTGATAATATTTATAATGAGTATATATGATTTTTATTAATTATTTTATTTTATGTGTAACTTATTTATATTTGGATTTTGTTTTCGGTATAAAGATCATTAGTAGATTTTTTTTCTCTCTCAAGTAAAGTCAGCAATTTTCGCCGTCTATATCATCAGTATCAGGTACTTCACTTCCTCCCTCCCCCTCATGTGCTGTATGTGAGGTTACGTTCTCTTAATTATGAGTCCGGGAATATATCATCAAGCTGTAGTTATATTTTTAAAGGTCTTGCTAACACTGAATAAATTTGAGATATCTGGCTAACACTGTGAATACATTTTAACGATGTCGCTGACACTGTTAATACATTTTAAAGATCTCTCTAACACTTTGAATACTATTTCGAGATCTTACTAACACTGTGAATACACTTTAGACATCGTACTAACACCGAATACATTTTAAAGGTGATGCTAACACCGTGTATACATTTTTGTCGCTGTATCCTCTACATCATAAATCTTACATTCGACGTGTTGTTCCAGACGTGAAAACTCTGTTTTATCATCCTATTCTTTATGTTTTTTCTCTTTCCAGTTTTTTTAATCTTGGGAAGTAACGTTGATTCGACCTGACCTCACTCCTCTTGATGACTGTATATTTTTACCCCAGTTGTATTCAATACGTATATTCAAGTTTGCCATCACACCCACACCCGTTTTTTCGAGTTTGCTACTCTTAAAAATATAGTGTGATGTTGTGAGCATTTTAATTTTCTGCAACAGTCTAGTTCCTGTGTAAAAGATTATAAATTTCCTCACGTCAGCTTTACACCCTTACGCTTTTATATATATATATATATTTATACATAAAATCATGTTATTTGGTTAATATATAAAAGCTGATCTGTCATATGATAATTGCTATTAGGGGACTTTTTTTGTTTTTACATATAAATCGATCATAGATGTGATGTGGATATTTGCTTTTGTGGTAAACTTATTTTTTTAATCGTTCTGTTGGTCTTGAATATGGTGTTATGTAATGTTGTTTGTGTGATTATTATGTAAAGGTTTTATCCTTGTGAATATTGATATAAATCTCTCTCCATCTTCCTAATAGCTGCACACGTCACCCCTCCCCCCCCCCAAAAAAAAACAACAACAAAAAACACACTCTCTCTTTCCTTCTTCCTAACACTCACACATTCTTTCTCACTCGTTCCTCTTAACAGCCACAGGCACACAAACACACACCCACACTCTCTCCCACACACACTCTCTCCCACACACACACACACTCTCTTTCTCACTCTCACTCTTTCCTCCGAACAGTCATAGAGACTCTCTCTCTCTCTCTCTCTCTCTCTCTCTCTCTCTCTCTCTCTCTCTCTCTCTCTCTCTCTCTCTCTCCTTGCTCGTTACGCCTATACACTCTCTCACACTCTCTTCACATCTAACACCAGAATGTTTGTTGACACCGAAGTTCAAAGGTTCAAAGCTGACATGACCCTTAGTTTATTTTAGCTAATGAACACACACACATACTTATCACCGTGACCTTCTTAACACCAAAGACTCACCTCGTCCAATACTCCTCGTAAATGTCAAGGATACACTTCACATTATATGAGATTGTAAAGCTCCTGTTATCTCTCACTTCCCAGCCATATCTCGCTATCTGGTACATTATTTCTTAAACGCCCCCAAAATTTGTCTTCTATCACTTAAGCTCTTCTTTTTTTTTCCTTCCACAATTTAGACAATGTTCTGGCTTTATATTTTTTTAATCTGTTTATTCTCTGCATTTTCATATCTTTCTCCTCTTTCTCTGTTTTATCGGTTAATCTCTTTTTAAAATCTTTGCCTTAACCAGTCTTCAATTACCTCTCCATTTCCCTTCCCGCTCCACCTTTGTTCTGTTATCATTTAGTCTCAAAACACACACACACACTCTCTCTCTGTCTGTCTCTCTCTCTCTCTCTCTCTCTCTCTCTCTCTCTCTCTCTCTCTCTGTAGCAATACTTCAACGCTTCTAACATATTTCTTTACTTTCTCTCTATATATATATTTATTTTCAGATATCGTACAGTGTATATAATTCTTCCAACTTTCATCACGTTTTCTTTATTTTTATTTTTTGTTATGGATGTTTGTTCATTTTCCTTTATTTAAGTCAGAGCCACTGAAGCATTTAACATTCTCAAGTCAAAAATTGTTTCATCTGTCTCCCTTTATCATTTTGTTATTGTAATTACTGATTTCACAAACTCTACAGTCATCCCACATTCAGTTATTCTTATTACATAAATACTCTGATGTATTTATTCACTCATTCTGTTCAGTTTTGTGTATAAATGAAACATAAAACAGTATACCATCAACCTCAGAGTGTAAGTTGTGAGAAAACATTTTACCATCTAATCACACCTTTCCCTTTTAATCAAACCCTTTCCCCTAACCACACCCTTTCCCTTAACAAAATTTTCCTCCCTTAACCACATCCTTTCTCCAACCACACCTTCTTCTTAACCACACACCCTATCCACACCCTCCCCTCCTAACCACACCATCCCCCCTATCCACATCCTTTCCTTCCCTCTCATGGCTATATTTTGCTCATCATTTCATCTTCGTAATCTTTTCAAACTAAAATATTCCTGGATTACTCGTTGTTTTCATCTCCTGTTTCTCCATCCTCGAGAGCCAGTGTGGATATATCATCGTCTCCCCTGCGTCTCTACTATTCAACACCACTTAACAATATTCTCTTTTCTTCCCCCCCTCAGTTTACTCTCTTTTGTTGTCATACATTTGTTGCTGTTCCTCGTTCTGGATCTTTGACTAAATTACCACTATTTTTGAGTCAATTTGTTTATTTAATTATTAAGTTGTAATTTCATATATTTGAGTTTTCTTTGTTTTTTTTTTCTTTGCTGTTTTCTTTGACGATTTGATTACATATACATTCTTTATGTACCGCTGTTAACATCATTGCCTTCAAAATGTCTACCTCTTAGTCTCTCTCACTTACATGTTATACACGCTGGGTTGTCTGCCTCTGGTTCCTACTGAGAGAATAAGACCCACAGTATTTCTTATCGTGTAGTCTGTCAATCAGTGGATCTTGTATAAGCACTTGAGTCCATTACCCACGTACTCATTCTGCTGGTCACAGTTGCATAGTCCAGAAATGAGTTCAGTTGAAGATTAGCTCACTTTAGCTTGAAAGGTTAGGTTAGTGTACGGTAGATTAGTTTAGGTTAGGCTTGATTAATGAGGTTTGGTTAGTTTTTGTTAGGTTTAATTAGGTTAGATTAGGTTAGGTTAGTTCAGGTTAGGTTAAAATGTTAGAATAGATTATGTTAAGTTAGGTTCTGGTAGATTATGATTATGTTATGTTATTTTATGTTAGGTTAGGTTAGGTTAGGTTAGGTTAGGTTAGGTTAGGTTAGGTTAGGTTAGGTTAGGTTAGGTTAGTTCAGGTTAGGTTAAAATGTTAGAATAGATTATGTTAAGTTAGGTTCTGGTAGATTATGATTATGATATTTTATGTTAGGTATGGTTAACGTTAGGATGGTTTATCTTAAATTGGAATAAACTGGGGTTAAACATCAGATGATCCCACAAATGTCCTATGACTGCCTACGTCACCCTCTAATAACAATGTTTGAATTAGTCTCACATCGCAAAACAAAAACAACAGAAAACAGAGACATTACTAATAGGTTATTTTCACTTTACAGTTTCAGCGAGCCCTCTCTCCCTCTTCCTTTACAAGGCACTTTACACCCTATTCTAAAGAGTGTATTCCCCCTCTCTGTTATATTTTCTCTGGCTTTGATGTCGCCCAACACTACTACAGCCTTACTAACCCTCTCCTTAATTTGCCACAAACACACCAATACGTACACACGCACACATACGACACACACACACACACACACACACTGGAGGTGGACTGCCCCAAAAAACTTACTTGCAGCTTCAGTATCCAGTCACCTGTTGATATACCTTGTTAATTAAGGACTCGTTTTTTTTAATTACAATGAAGCTAATTATTATGTCAATGTATCATGACGGAGCCTGACATGAACTTCTTTCTTCTCCTTCATTAGATAGTTTGTGAAAAGTTTGTTGGGTGAGAAAGGTAGATTGTTGGAGAGAGAGAGAGAGAGAGAGAGAGAGAGAGAGAGAGAGAGAGAGAGAGAGGTATTTTAAAACATAGATAGGTGGTTGGGGTAAACAGGACAGGTATAGGAAACAGGAGGAGAGACTAGCAAGGAGAGCGTGGAAGGAGGTAGTAGAGAGCAGATGAAGGAGGAATAGAGATAAACCAAGAACAAGGTGGATAGACACTAATAACAAGGGACATGGAGAAGACCAGAGGAGAAGGAGGAGGAGAGTGAAAGGTGGATGATAGGAATAGAGGGGTAGACAGAGAACAGTGTGGTAGGAGACTTTACATCTGACATATTATACCTAGAGACGATAACCATATTAATCTACTGAAGGTGAAAGCGCATTCCTTCCTCCATTGATCATAATATAGATCCTTGTCTCCTCCCAACAGCCAGGGGAGTAACAACCAGTTAATGACCTTGAAATTCCTCACACCATCACTCGCTCCAATCTACTAAACCTGACCTATCTTGTCCAGTCTCCAGAGATCTGAGATGTGATACTGTGTCGGGATTATGAATAAGAACCAACCTGTGTGGGCGACCCCAGATCCGGTATTTCAAAACGTTCGTGAGGCATTTTTCTCTATTTTGTTATTTTTTTTATTAATATTTAGGAAATACAACTTCGGCTGTCACCCTCCTGCGTGAGTGAGTTAAAAGCATCGTCACATAATTAGGGAAGAAGGAGATTGTTAAGGGCAAATTCTCTGAGGATACGAGGTTTAGTTGTCTTGTATATCAGGTAACACAACTACTCACTCTGGCCATTAATCCGCTGGACCGCCTCGCTGTGTGTGTGGTTTATGTCTTCCTCCGAAGCGGCCAAAAAATAACAATTGCCATGACTTCATAATGCCAGAGAATACAATATATATATTTAATGGTAATTTCCTTCAACAATTTCTTGGGTTTAAGGTTGTGACGACGTTATCTCTGACGGTAATAGGATGGTTTTCCACAACTAGTGTATGTAAGTAGTCAACATTTTTCCACCGTCGATGGTCCTCCGGAAGAGAATTCAACAACGCGTTTCCCAATTTGCCTCATATTTGGACACACGTGTCTCAGCATCGCTCGACGACGCTCCATTATTTTAGGGTAATGGCGTCCCAGGGAAAAGGTCAGAGGTTAGCTCCAAAGGATCATTAGTCAGTCACACAGAGAAGGTCATAGAGGACGTCAGAGCGGCCATTGGTTGACGGCACGCTATTTAAAATGGAAAATTGCGTCTACTGAGTGACTGATGATGTAGGCAGACTCTTGAAACCCAAAACTCGAACCTAATGGCATATTCTTATGTGGTAGTAACAAGATGATACTCCTTTTAAAAGCAGGTACATGCAGGGATGTGGTGGACAGGGATCTATACCAGGCTGGCAGGGGAGAGGAGGAGGAGGGGGAAGAGAAGAAGGGGAGACTAAAGACAGAGGAACATGGAGACGGAATCAAGGAGCTGATTCCTCTACAGAATGGCTGAAGAAAGAAAACACGGGATATGATATTATTCGTTTCGTTCCCACCAACTCACTCGTTTTCGCAGCTTTGTTCAGTAATATCTGTATAGGCTCCGTAAATTCCTGCATTGTATTAAGAGATTGTGATGCACCATTAAGTAGTCAATATCCTGGTGATTTAACTATCCAAGAACAACAAAAACAAAGTGGCTTAATCGTAGACGTGATCCAATTTTCCCTCGCATTGATACCCGATAAAATCCACAATTGCTTCCCATTACAAAAGACAAAAAAATGCATTATGTACACATTTACAAAGAAAACGGGAAACGTGTCTAGAATTACCTACCCAAAAGCCTATAATTATCATCTGTTACGTATAAGTAAACGAAAAATAATTATAAATTTTAGTAGAATAATACCTCAAGGATGACCCCTGCAGTAGGTCATCCTTTATAACTGAGTAACTTGCAGTCCGAGCAATATCCTGGTGACATGACTTCACCGTGACTGGCAGCTGTTTATTTACGGGGTCATAACTCGGTATATGAAGGTGGAATGAGCTTATGAAATTCTTGACTTGTCCCCCCCCCCTCCCCCCTCACACACGTTCACATGATGTGTATTAGAGATTTAATTTTGTGTGTGGATAAATTTTCATGGTAAAACTATATAATTTTCAATGGATGATTTTTGAGTTTCTATAACTTTCTTGTTGTTGGTGTTATTGTTTAAAGAAAGCAGACAGGGGTATTACCGGTAAATTCTTCTTCTTTCTTTTACTATCAATATTATTATTAATATGATATTTTTCTTACTATTATTATTATTATTATTATTATTATTATTATTATTATTATTATTATTATTATTAAATATTATTAATTATTATTATTATTATTATTATTATTACTTATTATTATTATTATTATTATTATTATTATTATTATTATTATTATTATTATTATTATTATTATTATTATTATTATTACTCATTATTTTTATTATTATTATTATTATTATTATTATTATTATTATTATTATTATTATTATTATTATTATTATTATTATTATTATTTATTATTATTATTATTATTATTATTATTATTATTATTATTATTATTATTATTATTACTCATTATTTTTATTATTATTATTATTATTATTTAAAGTTGGTAAAAATAATCGTAGAAAATGCTGTAATTAAAAATAACCATTGAAAATAATTATTGCACTTACTGTAGTTCATTAATTTTCCACAAGACATGGAACAAAAAGTACTCAGTGATTCCTCAGTTGTGTAACCCTCCCAGAGGCTACCGGTGCTGTATGTCTGAGATCAATACCACTATAATTTCTTTCTAATCTCCTCTTCTTAAATTGTAGCATATATATTCCTTTATTCTCATATATATATATATATATATATATATATATATATATATATATATATATATATATATATATATATATATATATATATATATATATATATATATATATATATATATATATATATATATATAGGTCTATACAGTTGATGAAACAATATTTTGGCTTATATTATAGGAAATGTGTTTATATATTTTTTTTATCATATTTTTGAGTGATTCTTTAAAACTTGTCTTAACTTTGTTTTACGTAAAATACCCAAAAGTTTACTGTGACGCAAACTCACCCATATCTAACCTTCACTTAAATTCAATATTCATTTCTCTTTTGTCATCCGTCTTATAGAAATTAAACTCACCAGAATTTTTTATCTTAGTTTTCTTTGTTGTTCTTTCTAAATTATACATAAGTGGCGGTGGGAAATATTTTATTATATTAAACTAAAACAAAATATAGTCATTCATTGTAATTTTTCTGTAAGTCTAAAAACTGACTTACGAACGCACTTACGACCTAAGCTGTTGAAACACTTAAATACGTAAGCATTATAGTTATCAGATGGTTTTAGTAAAAGCAACAGGAGAAAAAAAAAGTGAGAGAGAGAGAGAGAGAGAGAGAGAGAGAGAGAGAGAGAGAGAGATAAATCTGTTTCGCAAAATGGTAAAATGTAAAGGTTTTCAATCCTGGAGGGTCGAGCGATGGAGCCGTGTGTGTGTGTCTGTGTGTGTGTCTGTGTAAGCAGTCTTCCTTGAACTTTATCGTCTCGGGAGAAAAGTCAACTCACACGAGACTACTATTGTTTTACGCCATTCTGCAAAAAAACAACAACAACAAACTCCCCCTCCAATGAAAAAAAAAGTTTACCTCCGAGAGTGAGAGAAAAAAAGAAGAGACTGAAAATACAACTCTACCTTTATACACTCCTGAGACATGAGGAAAAAATATCTGCTATTATTCGCATGAGACATTTTAATGGACACATTTACCGTGTCAATGTTCTGTGCTGATCCACTGGGAAATTTGCGGAGTGTGTGAGGTATACTCGTTCAGGGTTATGATATATGAGGTATACTCGTTCAGGGTTATGATATATGAGGTATACTCGTTCAGGGTTATGATATATGAGGTATACTCGTGCTCGGGGTATATCTTATATGCGGTATACTGGTGCTCGGGGTATATCTTATATGCGGTATACTGGTGCTTGGGGTATATCTTATATGCGGTATACTGGTGCTTGGGGTATAACGGGTGTATAACTTATATGCGGTATACTGGTGCTTGGGGTATAAGTATACTATTCCGGTATACTGGTGCTCGGGGTATATCTTATAATACTATTATAGGCATATTGGGGTATATACATGATTATAGCGTATAACTTATATGCGGTATACTGGTGCTCGGGGTATATCTTATATGCGGTATACTGGTGCTCGGGGTATATCTTATATGCGGTATACTGGTGCTCGGGGTATAACTTATATGCGGTATACTGGTGCTTGGGGTATAAGTTATATTCCGTATACTGGTGCTCGGGGTATATCTTAAAGGTATTATAGGCTCCTTCCTTTTTTATATTGGGGAATATATACATACAAGATATATAATATACAGTATATACTTGACCTGCCCGTATCTGACCCTGACACAAACACCCGTAACACGACACTAACACCTGACACAACATGACTCTAACACCTGACACAACATGACGCTAACACCTGACACAACATGACTCTAACACCTGACACAACATGACTCTAACACCTGACACAACATGACTCTAACACCTGACACAACATGACTCTAACACCTGACACAACATGACTCTAACACCTGACACAACATGACTCTAACACCTGACACAACATGACTCACCTGACACAACATGACTGACACAACATGACTCTAACACCTGACACAACATGACTCTAACACCTGACACAACATGACTCTAACACCTGACACAACATGACTCTAACACCTGACACAACATGACGCTAACACCTGACACAACATGACGCTAACACCTGACACAACATGACGCTAACACCATGACACAACATGACTCTAACACCTGACACAACATGACGCTAACACCTGACACAACATGACGCTAACAGCTGACACAACACGACACTAACACCTGACACAACATGACACTAACACCATGACATACTGAACACGCCGACAATATTTGATGTTCACGACAGATTTTAGAAAAATACAAGTCTCTGTTTTTTTAGTGTTTAGTTGTGAAGTCAGCTGTAACACGACACACTTGTACCCACAACACACTTGTACTCACGATACACTTATACCCAGATAGATACAGTATAGTTCTGTATTTTCATTATAATAAAAATGAAATAAATGTAAATTTTATTGTGAACATATTAACTGTTATATTTCATGTATTTTTTGTTTTGTTTTGTTTCATGAACAGTATGATTGCATACATGCAAGTAATAATTCACACACACACACACACACACACACACACACACACACACTTTTCTTTGAATTCATGTATTCATGGAACAATACAAAGCGCAACAGTGATCATTACAAATGTTTTCTTTCATTCGACAAATTTAAATCTTTTGTCATAGTGTTTGTGATAATGTCCGCGAGGCAGTAGAGATCAACTAACATTTACACCAGATTTACTAAAATGTCATGAAATGTCAGGATGCTAAGTTGAAGGTGTAGTAACGTGTGGCAACTCCTTCCTCTTCTTTCTCTTCTTCCTCTTCTTCCTCCTCCTTTTTTTAATTCAAACATTTACTATTGTTTGTCTGAGTCGACGCTTAATATTCGAACATCACATATTATTAATCACTGTCATTCGGGATTTAAACTAATTTATTATAAGAATGAGTGTCGCAAAAACAGGATTTTTTTTCCGGGATTTTTTTATTATCAAAGGTTATTAGTAGTGACCCGACCTCTACGTAACCTTAAATTCAGCCTGAAGTCACTTACTATTTTTATGTTGTTTATTAATTACTTTTTTCGGTTTAATAAGTGCAATTATTAACGACATAAGCTCTTGAAAAAACTAATTATTCTTCTTCTAAATTCTGAAAGCATGATTTTTTTCATTTGCCTCGAGTACAACATTGTTCATTTTCACTGTTTTAACACACGGAATGCATGAATAATTATACATTATACCAGTGAAATTTAACAATACAATACCCGTAATATATTCTTTTTTCAGGAGGCAAGGATCATAGGCTGGTTTAAATGAGAATTTTATATAATACGAGTAAACGCTACCTTCATCTGCTTAAGGTGGGAACATCCGCCAGCCAACCTTCACCTCTCCCAGACATAAGCCGGGTCAGCGTACGTTCTGGAGTGTGTGATAATCCGTTCTCTATTTTACTATCTTACGTCTCGTTTCACACGTTTTAATTACCGTGTTTTCATTACCCTCGTGTTATTATTTGCAAGAACATTACATTTATATAGTGAGGATTTAAATTAGTCTGGCGGTTTTACAGGAAAATAATTGTGGGTCTATGAGTAAATAATTATCAGTGGTTCTACGGGTAAATATCAGTGGTTCCATGAGTAAATATCAGTGGTTCTATGAGTAAATATCAGTGGTTCTACGGGTAAATATCAGTGGTTCTTTGAGTAAATATCTGTGGTTCTACGGGTAAATATCAGTGGCTCTATGAGTAAATATCAGTGGTTCTATGAGTAAATATCAGTGGTTCTATGAGTAAATATGAGTGGTTCTACGGGTAAATATCAGTGGCTCTATGAGTAAATATCAGTGGTTCTATGAGTAAATATCAGTGGTTCTATGAGTAAATATCAGTGGTTCTACGGGTAAATATCAGTGGCTCTATGAGTAAATATCAGTGGTTCTATGAGTAAATATCAGTGGTTCTATGAGTAAATATCAGTGGTTCTACGGGTAAATATCAGTGGCTCTATGAGTAAATATCAGTGGTTCTATGAGTAAATATCAGTGGTTCTATGAGTAAATATCAGTGGTTCTACGGGTAAATATCAGTGGCTCTGAGTAAATATCAGTGGTTCTATGAGTAAATATCAGTGGTTCTACGGGTAAATATCAGTGGTTCTAACTTCATCTCTCCTCTCATCTTCCAGAGAGACGCCTGGCGATGCTGCCCTTGGTGAGAAGTCTCGTGTTGGCGCTGGTGGCTGCCGGTGAGTATTCTTTGTATTGATCAGGTGTATACTGTACATTGTTTTTCTCAGCTACTCATCACCTGTCATTTGTCGAGTATACATAGTATGATTTTTGTATACATCACCTGTCTATTATAGGGTATACATAGTTATCTACAGTTTGTATAATTCGGTTATCTAGTTTTAAGTATACATGATTTTTATGTTAAGATTCTTCTATTATTTATTGGGTATTTTCTCGTGTTGTTGTCCTCTCATAATCTATATTAAAAAAATCGTTCATCAGCTATACATTTATCACATGCACGACCCACAGGAAGATAACAGATAGAGACAAAAGTGTCCAGGGAATATTGATCATAACTGAACGCTGGAAATGAGACCTTATAGAGTGGATCCTATAAAGATTAGTCACCGCTAGCCTATTCCACCTGATGAGTAAACTCCTGAAGGCTAATTTAACCTAATTTAACCTAAACTAATCTAACTTAACAAAACCAAGCAATAACCTAACCTAACCTAACCCTCCTCAGGTAACTTCAGGTAAGCTGGAGAATGGGGCTAATCTTCATGTAATTCAAAATAACTGCTATCAATCTCCTGGTCTAATAACTCACAACCGATCTGTTTTATAAGTCAGTAACCTTCTCTGGGAGTGCCATGGCCCACCTGACACCAAACTCATCCCGGGAAAAACTTTACCAAACTAAATTGCAAATTTTTCTCGCCTCAGAGTCTTGGAAAAATGCTGCCACGTACTGCAGCTGGGCGTATGAAAGTTCTTTTATCCTAGAAAATAATGTATTAGCCCCTGCCTAATGGACAGTAATACTTATATACAGTATATGTGGGTTACATACATTAGGGTTATATAATTACATCGCCCACGGTAACTTTCCTATGAGACGTGAGTAGTCATCAACTGGACATGTGACGGATGTCCAGTTGATGACTACTCACACCTTGACTGCAGATTCATCAATTAAGTAGCCGGCTATCGCCAGTTCGACTCTTGTCATTGAGCCACTGAGAACGTGTGCTCTGGGAAGCTAGTTATATCAAAGCTTCGTCCCTTCTTAACGCTCACAGCTCATAGTGTTAATTACGGTGATATCCCAGTTATTGTGCAATAATTTATTTTCTTAATACATGAAGAAAAAACATTTTGGTTTGAAAACTTAACCCATAAATATTTATGAATGTTGCTTCCAGTTCACCTCTAATCAGTGATCTCAGTTAACCGGAAGCCACAGCAATAATAATACCTATAATAATTCCACGTATTATTTATAGAGAATATTTTCACATATAATTCATCTGTAATAATTATATGTTTATTTAATTATATTCAATTATCTTTATGATTTTGTTGGTTCATCCATCTTCTGAAATTCTACTTTGGGAATTTCACAAAAATAATTACTGTACATTTAAATGACTATAAAAAAGTTGTGTAAGTGTCTAACAATGGACTACAACATATTATTTTCATAGACTTAAGTTAAAAGCATAAACCTGTGATATACCGTATACAAAGATCACTATAAAGTCTTTATTTATTACTAGCAGAATCGCCGCCCTCCGGGCGGCTCATCCGCTAGGCCACGGTAGGACGCCACCCTCCGGGAGGCTCCACATTGTCTCACTGTTCATTCCCCAAAACTTCTTCTTCCATCAATATTTCATAAACGGTGTATGTAAGTTCCACCATGTTTTTCACTACAACGGTACAGCAAAGTATATTTTTTTAGCACCACCTATCACCACTAGATATAACATCATGCATCATCACTACATATAACATCATCCATCATCACTACATATAACACCAGCCATCATCACTACATCACATCTATAGTTAAAATAATAAACAACTCCTGATTTATGTACTGTACAGTCCTGTAAATGTATTCAACGCCTATTATATCATTATGTCTAAATCAAATGTAAGTCTGTATATTTTCAGCCACCGGCTGCAACTCTATTAATAAACCGTTTATTATTATTATTATTATTATTATTATTATTATTATTATTATTATTATTATTATTATTATTATTATTATTATAATACCATCCATCATCACTACAGATCGGTAAAGTAGTTTCCGAGATTGTCGTGCGGAGACACACACAAACAAACAGACATACTGTACCTCTTTGTTTTATATAGATAGATTCATCTTTCCCAATCTAAGTATATTTTCTTGTGTTCGGGGCACCCAGTGTCGACCCAACTGTGATTAGGTACTGGGCTTTAATTTCGGATTTGAAGACCATCATAAATGCGAGACTCATTTATTTGTCTCAGCTGTGATGTAGGAAAATAGATTTAATATTTAGAGAGAAATATCAACTTTATTTAACAATTTGTAAATGTCAGTAGGAAACGTATTATTACATGTGTGAAAACGTTAATTAGCGATGACATAAAAGCAGATGATAAAAAATTTAAATAAAGCTTTTCGCATTTTTTTTATTTGTTATTTATCTCACGTATTTATTTATTTTATTTCATAGAAATTGCGACTGAAAGTAGTAATTCGGACGGAACAAATTGTAAAACGAGGTACATGTTGCTGTGAATATAACCCGAACAGATTCTAAATTATCAACAGTAAACACACACGCACACACACATCACCGTGAAAACAACCCAAATAAAGTCGAACACAATCACACAGGGGATGAGACACGAAATTACATGTAAACAACACAACTGTTTGATTAATTAAATTATTTCCACCTCGTCGTTTGTCGCTGCACACCTAAAACATCAGCAAACAGATCGACCCAATATTTACACCTGCCCAGAGTACACAGGTGAGCGCTCTAACACCTTCAACTCTTATGTATCGTGATGGATGCACTGTGACCTCTCGTGACTACCTGAAGATATTAACACTTTATATTCAGCTGATACCAAGAGAGAGAGAGAGAGAGAGAGAGAGAGAGAGAGAGAGAGAGAGAGACACGTAGCAAGTAAAATAACGATAGAGTTGGCACAGTGCATTAAGAGTGTTGCCACAGTAAGGCTCAAATTTATACAGGAGCACCAACACTAGGGTTTGTTCGTCTAGCTTACCTTCCATTATCGTGTCACTGCAGGATGGATGAGAAACGCCGGGTGCTGTGAAGAGATTCGTTTCAGTGTGGCAATGAGTTTTAAACATGTAGATGAAGTATGGATATTTTATTCTTTACATACATACATACATACATTCGCAAAATTATGAACACACACACACACACACCCACACATACACACACATACATACATACATACATACATACATACATACATACATACATACATACATACATACATACATACATACATACGCAAAAT
Source organism: Homarus americanus (assembly GCF_018991925.1). Taxonomy (NCBI): domain Eukaryota; kingdom Metazoa; phylum Arthropoda; class Malacostraca; order Decapoda; family Nephropidae; genus Homarus; species Homarus americanus. The sequence goes on along the minus strand of NW_024732963.1, from coordinate 157,027 downwards.
CACACACACACACACACACACACACACACACATACTGTTAATTTGATTTTAAAATGGATAGAGCAATGGGCCAACCTATATGAATTCATGTTTAGACAATTAAACATAAATAAAAATCGGTAAGTGTTAAAGAACATCATGCATCGGTCTTAGCTGTGTGAAGGCTGTGTATGAGGTTGCCTGTTTATCATTAATTTATACGAATATTATCTTCAAACGTTTAATCCATTTCGGGTAATTAATCCAGTCGTATGTAACCGATGCCAAACAGACTTCTTTCTAAAGACGCTGATTTCATGCAACACAAACTGCTGTTTTAATTCTCTGTGGGATTAAGCAGAATCATCAGTTCACTGCTACCTGTAGTAAGTGTGTGTGTGTGTGTGTCTTTGCCTGTGTGTGTCTTTGCTTGTCTGTAAAAACAGTTGTATAAATGAAACAGTATTATGAAGTTTATTTAATTAAATTATTTATTTTACATTCCCTGTGAGGCGTTGGAAATATAAATCTACATATAATGTTTTATTTGTTCTTCTATTTATTTATGTTTCAATTATATGTCATAAATGGAGACTGTACAGTGGTGAACCAGTTTAAAAAGAAGGTTTTTTGCGGGCATTCAATCAATCAATAATCGAAAGAAATGTAATTTGAAATATATAATAAGCTAAGTCTACTCAGATGACAATCGTAATGACAGTTGGAAGGTCTATAGCGATACAATACATAATCTACCGTATTAGCTATACCTTCAGTACGAGATTTCTCTTATTAATGTAATAGTTTTTTATAATTAATAAAAACGGCAAGGGACCCCGTTGAAATCGTCTTTCTTCACCAGCGAGTGCATATGTTTCCATGCTAGTGTGCGTGAGTGTTGGAACATTATTGTAAGTTAAGAAATATTGTGAGGTAACGTTGTAACATAGTTTGGTATTTTGGCAAGGATTTTTCCCCTCTTCTTATAAATAAATGGAGAGAAAAATATATACAAATACAATTATTACAATAAACGTTTTCCAAGAGTACATAAATATATTGTGAACGACATGACATGAACTTATTAAATATGAGATTGTGAGATTGAAATATGATATATCAATTTCCTCGTCACAAGTGACTTGAACAGCCGGATCGGACAGCTGTGATCGGACCATTACAAACAGCATTGTATGAATTGTGTCGTTATGCTATTGTTTCTTTGTTTCCGTCTCCCTCTCTGATTTTTTCCGTGGTATATATGGTAATTATTTCACATGCAATATATTTATCCTATATGATACTGTACTCTTTCATAATAATTTATAATGTTATGATTTGTTTGACTTAAATCATCCTGAATATATACAGCATAAGTGAGGATAATAGAAGAGGATTGTTTTCTTTACATTTATTATACAATTCGATCTATATTCATGAATATTATATTAATTTCAGTTAACATGGAAAAAAAATAATAATATGTGCATTCAGTATGTGACGTTGATTACACAGGGAAGTTATTTCTGACACATTAATATTTAGTCCCGCCACCTTCATTCTCGATTACTTGCTGCAGCCTGTTGGGAACGGAGTCGACGTGATTGTGTATCAGGCGGTTTCCGCCTCAGGAGCTCTCACTCATGGTGTGCATGTTCCTGTAGCTGCACCCTGGTGCTCTCTTCACTCTCACTTGTTCACAATATTGCCTCAAGCGTTCTCTATAGGGTTCATGTCACAACCTTTACTTGGCCAGTCTAAAACTTGGAAATTTCTTTGTTCTGCAAACCACCGCGTTACAATCCGTGCGGTATGGATAGGACGTCTATCGTGCATGAAAATTATGTTTTCGGGAAACGGGAAAACAGTTGCACGCACCGAGGGAAGCATAACTTCTTCGAGTATTTCTAAATACTGTTCAGCTGTGAATCTTCCTTCTATGTCAGTCAGCTCTCCAACTCTTTCCCCAAACACTGCAAGTCACATGGCCACTCCTTGCTTCCTCATAAATATGCTGTCTAGCATATCGGGTGTTGTTCCTCCTCCAG
>NW_024732963.1:0-145000 GCF_018991925.1 Homarus americanus | reverse complement strand
GTAGTCAATTGCATAAACATGAGTGAGTGCATGAACCCTTTTAGCGACTAAAACATTGCCGGGGAGAGATGTTTTATCCTGATCAATGTTTAATACCTGTCAGTGTTCAACAGATGTAATGTTGACAGTATAAATCTCTCTCTCTCTCTCTTGCTTTTATATATGTTAATTTATATCTTTGGTTTATATGGAGTGCTAGACTATATCTACTTGTACACACGCACACACACACACTCTCTCTCTCTCTCTCATAGGGGCAAACATACAAAGGAATAAGTATCAAAGTACATGCATCCCTGTACGGGTCATAAATCCACATTACACACATTCTGTATTTAATGCGCCTTGATAGATAAAGGTAGGGACTAGGGTCGGCTAAAAGCTTACAGATGCCTCCCCACCAGAAGACGTCTCCTGTCTGCAGAAGAAAGTTAGCGGAAAGCAAAACTTTTTAACTGTGCAGAGTATAAGCTATGCCCGATTACACACTCAGGTTGAAGAGAGTTCCTTCCCTTCCTCCACACAAGATGTTGACGATAAGAAAGATTGTATTACGTAGGAGATCTTTGGAGAGCAGGTCTATCCTGACGGAGGACCTTACATGCTGAAACTAAAGGGAGAGAGAGAAGATGTAACGATCAAAATACATAAACACAAACATATAGCTATATTCCAACTCAAGAAGAAGAATTAAGCGTATTCTGACATTTTTCTCTTTATAGATAATCCTATTTTCTTTCGGATTATATCGAGTTGACGAAACACAAAATCGCATCAACACAGACAGGCGGGGAAACAACACTACTTTACCGAGCGTTCGTGGCGTTTATAGTCTATGATCGGTTGTTTGTCAGAAAATAACCCTTGACCTAATAACGTACCCAAATATATCTAGAGTAATTTTCTTGTCAGGTGAGGAAAAATGATGAGAGGAAGACCCGTAATAAAGGAGGCGAGGGCCTGGGGAGGTGGAGAACATGACTGACTATTGCGGATCATGTACAGGTCATCCATATCTGACGTAGTAGTGTTTGTATGGTTCTACAGTGAAAGCTCCATTTAACGGATTATATAGAGAGGAAAGTCCGTTATATCAAGGGTCTTATTAGATATGAAACCTTCATTTAACGAACTTTTATAGAGATGAAAGTCAACTATATCGAGGGTCCGTTAGATGTAAACTCCCCTCCATCTAACTGATTATATGGAGATAGATGGTCGTTATAGGGAAGTTTCACTGTGTAAACAATCTGGACATGACTGACACAGCTTTGAAAGTTATGAGAGAGAGAGAGAGAGAGAGAGAGAGAGAGAGAGAGAGAGAGAGAGAGCAGAGGAGTGTTTTACTTTACTTTCTCTCTCACCTTTCTATCTCTATGTATCTCTTCTTCTCTTTCTGTATTTCTCTTCCTTTCCTCAGGTTTCTCGTTCTCTTGATCCACCCGGGAGAAAGATAACAGACAATCAGACAGACAGAGTGAAATAGGACTTAGCTTTCTCAGTTTTAATTGTCAGTCCTGAGATAAAAGGAACCTCTCGAGTCCAGACGAGGTAGAGTTAACAGCAAACATTTGAGATAAGTGATTGGCCGTCTGCTGAGAATCTGAAATTACTCAGCCATCAGGTGAGATGAGAGACAGCATGAAGGAGAATCTATTAAGGAGATAGATGGAGTTTTTAGTCATATTATAGTACGCATTTTTGTTTGTCATTGTTGATTGTTTGAAAAAAAAAACCTTTCGTGTTTATTTTTATATTGAAATCACCGTGATTTTTTACCTTCGTGATTTATTGGTTATATTAAATCATACTGAGAAGGATATCCATAATTTTTCTGAATTCATGAATACTTTTGGGATATTAAGTATGCATATATACTGTATATAATTGGTCAATCTGGGGGGAATATTCTTATTTACTCTCTCTCTCTCTCTCTCTCTCTCTCTCTCTCTCTCTCTCTCTCTCTCTCTCTCTCTCTCTCTCTCTCTCTCTCTCTCTCTCTCTCTCTCTCTCTCTCTCTCTCTCTCTCTCTCTCTCTCTCGCTAAAACGAAAAGCAAATCATTAATAATATGGGAAAATTTCATTACTATATTCTCTTCAGAAAAAACCCTAAATACTAGTAACTTTAAGACAATATACTGGCATATTTCCCCTTTGAAATACTAAAATCCAGGATGACCCACTGACCTAATGAATACCACTAGCCAAACGGGACAGGTGAACTTCTGCCTATTGGTATTATAAAATCAGGTTAATGAACACCGCTTATGCGGATTCACGGCTCACAGAACATTGAACATTTTCAGGATGATGGTCTAAGCTGTCATCCTCAAGGGGGTTAAAACTATTACTGTCTAAAGATTATAGGGTCTTCCTTAAGTGATCTAACCATTATGCTAACAGTGTTGAACTATCATACTATTAAGATATACTTTTCCAAGGGTTAAACGATCTTCTTCAAAGGGTTAAACAATCTTCTTCAAAGGGTTAAACCATTATATTCAAATGGTTGAATCATTATCTTAAAAGGCTTCAATTATCTTCTTCAAAGGGTTAAACCATCGCCTTGAAACGGTTAGAACATCGTCCTCAAAAGGTTAAACCATCGTCTTCAAAGGATGAATGTTTCAATGGGATGCAAGATTCACGTGTCACTGTCTCTATAAAAAAACAAGAATCACATGTCATTATAACCATGTGACAAAAGAATCACGAGAGTCACTGCTTAAAATAATACACAAGAATCAAATATCAACGTATGAAACTTTATCTATAGGACACACAAACATCCACGTCTCACTTTCTCTTATGAACCATAGGAATTACTTCATCTTGGCAGCCTTACAAGAATCCACACTGGTAGAACTAAAGACGTAAATGTTCCTACTCATTTTAATTACGTCGTGCACCGTGAGGTCTTCTTCCCCGAGTCTTGAGTCTAGAGAGGGTACACTTTTATAGAGACGAACCAACGTAATGAAGATATAATTAAGTAGAGGGAGGAAAGCACAAGTTTAGTTACTTCGTTAATTTATGTTGCTGGAATTCTGTCTGTCTGTCTCATTTATTCTCTCTCTCTCTCTCTCTCTCTCTGTTATTATCAACTTGGTTTAAAGTCTCCCTCCATATATTTCTTTCTTTCTTCTTAATTTTTTCTCTTCTTTTCTTCTTTTTCGTCTTCTCTCTGTTTCACTATACAGTTCTCCTTTCCCCTTCCCTCTCTCTTACTCCATCACTCCTTCTCTATCATTTTTGTTTTCTTTAGCTATCTCACTTATTCTATCACTATTTCTTCCCTTTTATCATTCTTGTTCCTCTTATCTCATTCACCCATTCTCTCTTACACTGTGGGCTCTTCCTTCACCCTGGCTATAAATACAGTCTTGAGTCACACAGCGTCACTTTAGCAGTAGTAAGTCACCATCACTCTCCCTCCCTCCCTCCCTCTCCCCTGTGAGTCGCAACATAAATTCAGTGTGGTGAAAGGTACACACACACACACACACACCGCTCACAAGCTTACACGAGACAAATGCCTTAATTCTCCGCCATCCGTAAGCAAACTGGACTTCCTGGAGGCATCCCACCCTGAGGCCCAGTGATCCGCGAAAAGCCCTCCTCCTCCTCCTCAACGCCTCCTCCCCCTCCACGCCTCGTCTCCTCAGAAAAAAATAAAAAATCTCCCTTTGAGAAGCCGTTTGGTCCTACATACATGGGAGTCTCTCCGAGCACCAACTAAATCACCTCTTAAGTCTACGGTGGAAGGCTCCCAGGGTGCCACGAGTTCCTTATCTAAGATCTCCGTTGAGCCTCTGGCAGGTCTTTTTCTCTGGCCGGGTGGCGTAGGGGAGGGAAGTGGGGGGAGGGGGGGTGGGAGGGGAGGGGAGAGAGCTTTTGACTGGAGTGAACGCCCCGTGTCGTCCTGCAAAAGAGATGGCTGGGATGAGACGGCGGTGATCTTGGCTTTGCTACAATCAACGGAATGGTTTCACGTTCCAACAGCTCATCCTTCTGCCTAAACCTGAAACAACACCATAAGAACCAAGAGGAAGTTTTGGCTACCGGTGCACCGTCTTATCATCTGTAGAAAGTTGGTTTACGAGACTCTTCTTGTCACAGAAGTATTACCGACTAAAGATGATTCAGCCTCATCGTAGGTTGTTGATAGAGTGGTGATGGTGGATTGTGTGAAGAAGAGAAGGATTAACCCCAAACGATATCTTAAGGGTCGTGTTGTGAGAAGGAAGAGAGCACAGTCACAGAATGCAAAAGTAAGAGTGAATGAAGGATGATAATCTGTGTTTGGTCCATTCGTTATACCGGAAAAAGAGGGAAAAAAAGTTCTGTAATTAATATAAACATCTCTAACTAAGACTAATTATACATCAATAACAACATACCTTTTATTACATCTGAAAAAAACCCTTTCTTCTCCAATTAATTACTTAAATATTTCATAATTATAAGGTTATACAATTATAAGAACTGACCCTTATTACCTCTGTGTGACTATTCTTTCGTGTGTTTTTTCGGGGTGAATTAAATTCGTTTCTGTTAAAAAAGACATAAATTCCGCCGCGACATCTTTTCCCCGGCCTGGAGTACATCAATCACTCTCTGGTCACCTCCTTGAGAAGAGAAATCGTTCCCCCAGCAAGTCTGACTTGGCTAATAGGATTTTTCCCTTTAGCTTGTTATAAAACTTTTTAAGACTTTACGTCCATCGTTGCCTGTGTGTGTGTGTGTGTGTGTGTGTGTGTGTGTGTGTGTGTGTGTGTGTGTGTGTGTGTGTGTGTGTGATAATAATAATAATAATAATAATAATAATAATAATAATAATAATAATAATAATAATAATAATAATAATAATTTACGGTCTATTGAAAAAGTCGGCAGCCCGAAGGCTGAAAATATACATTAGACAAAAATGTCTTATTACATACAAAGACATGGGGTGGGTGGGTCGTTTAACAAAAGCTTTCATTACTAGAAGAAGAAGGATCAATGATTGAACATACAAATTATTATAGCTTACAGTTGATGGCCCGGACGTGGGCTGGTCATGGAGACACCAGGTGATGAGGTGTTCACCTGGTGTAGTAACTCGTCCTCGGGTGTTGATATGAGGGACCTCACGTGGTCATGGAGACATCTGGTGGTGTGGTGTTCACGTAGTGTAGTAACTCATCCTCGGGTGTTGATATGAAGGACCTCACGTGGTCATGGGGACATCGGGTGGTGTGGGGTGGGGTCTTAGAACCTCGCCCTGCTGGGTGGTGTTGTGTTACCCACTAGTCAGGTGCATAGCCGGCCGGCCCTCTGTTGTGTGTGTGTGTGTGTGTGTGTTCTGTTACATGTCTCTGAGTACGTATGTAATTATTTTTCCAACTCAATACTAGAGTAACCTAACTTAGCTCTACTAAAACAACCTTACCTCAAACTAATTTATCCTAACCTAAAACTTTAACCACTACGACGATTAACACTCCAGACATCGTGACCTTATCCATTTCGTTTAATATTTTTTTTTCTAAAAGCCTTATTAATGTCTTTAATCTAAAAGTCTCGACAGCTTTCGTACACTAGTGAATAAATTAACCTTTTGAATCTTAATAGATCAGTAGAGTGAACAGTGTACACATTAGCATTTCGTTAACCTTTGAAGTTGAGGGAGCATCTCTTTATGAGTGGATTGAGATGTTGACTTAGAATTGCAGATTGTAAGTAATGCAAACGAAATTCTCCCCCCCCCCCAAAAAAAAAACCAGAAAAAAACATTCTCGGGAACATGTGCATCTATCATCAAATTATGACCTATGTTAGAATTTCTTGTATATATGCTAATGAATACTGTCCTGTGCGCTATATTTTAGCACCTCCGATATGTTTTGCAACTTTATGTATATACTGTACTGTGTGTGTGTGTGTGTGTGTGTGTGTGTGTGTGTGTGTGTGTGTGTGTGTGTGAGAGTGTGTGAGAGAGAGAGAGACAAAACAGTGCACAGATGAGCGGTCAATAATTCATTTGTTCATATAAAGCCTAGGTTGTCCCCTTGTTCTGTTTATGTCAGTATAAAAATATTCTCCACGTGTTATTATAAAGTTAGTTTAGGTTACGTTTGTTTGGTTTAGATATTAGTTAATTTTATCTACAATTTAATTTTCAATCGGCAGCCCTGACATGCCATATCAACCCTGTACCAGCTGAAAACACGGACATGTAACTGAATATACAACTTTATGTCCAGTGTAAAAATAACGTTCATCAAATATAAAAGATATAACCCACCTTTGATACTTTCGAAGGGATTAAAATGATTCAGAACCTATAAAAAGGTTGGTTTACATCTCTATTGATCACTTCATCTATACTTACATCATGGCGGTCACTGAATATGCACCAGTAAATCCTATTCACTTTAGGATTAAGAATAACAATAGTTTTACATATTGTTCGAGCGGGAAAACCTTCTGTAATATACCTGGTAAATTTTTTGTCAAGTATTTTGTTATGTGATTGTTTTTGAACTCTTAACTATGACGTGTGCTGCATATACGTTTCTGATGTGTACAATGATATGCAACTTTCGCCTCAGTGTGTTCGAAAAAAGCGATTGTTTAATTTTAATATTTTGTAGTTTTGTTATTTATCTTTATTTACTCTTAGTATTATTGGTTAATATTTAGTAGTTGCCAAATCCTACTTGTATAGAGGAAAAGAGAAAAACTATAATTTATTCTATAGCGTTTCCGACTGAAATTTAAATTTTTCGAGTATTTTAACTGATAAAATTACCAACACTGTTAGTTGTTTAAAGTGGGCAGGACCTTGAAGCAGAGGGAAAATGTGGGGTAATATACCAAAAAAGCAGGAAACAAACTTTTGAAAAACCTTTCCTCACCCATACAAATCCTACAACTATAAAAAAGTTTACCTTATTCTCATTTTCGGTGTTTAGTATGTGATGGTGGTGTTTTCGGTCTTCAGATGAGGAGAGACCCATAAATTCAAAAGCGATTCTTAACCTTATTACAAATTAGGAAAGGTTAAGTGAGGTTTTAAATGTTTGTTTGGTGGTTTTTTTTTTTGTATTTTCGCTCCAGTTTCCCTTTACTTCAAAGTCCTTCCTACTTTGAAAAACTAATATTGTTGGTAATTTTATCAGTTAAAATACTCGAAAGATAAGACTTAATATATAAGTTGATGTTGGCAAATACTAAATATTTACCATATTATCTTAATGATTCTCTTATATAAGATGCTTATTGCTTTCTCTCGTTCTTCCCTCAGGCCCGGTACAAGCGGAGACCCTCCCACACCTGTTCCTCTCTGGCGGAGGCGGCACTTCCTCTTCCTCCTCCTCCTCTTACTTCTCCTATAAGCCTTCGTCATCCTCCTCCCGTTCCTCCTCCTCTTCCTCCTCTTCTCCCTACAGTCTTTCTTCTGATTCCTCCTATCCTTCCTCATCCTTCTCCTCCTCCAATAGGCCTTTGTCAGGTCCCTACTATTCCTCCTCTTCCTTCTCCTCACACAGACCTTCATTATCTTCTACCTCCTCTTCAACCTCCTCTTACAAACGTTCCTCCTCCTCTTCCTACATGACTTCATCTTCCTCCTACCCCTCCTACAAGGCTTCATCATCATCCTCCTACCCCGCCTTGCCTTCCTTGCCTCAGCCTGTGCCACTGGTGATGAACACGGCTCGCTTCGTGGTGGTCTCCGAGGGGCAGTATGACCACGCCCACCACACCCACGGGCGGGAGGAGGACCACGAGCACCGGGAGCCACACTTCGCTACAGGCAACACCTCCATGCAGGTCTTCTTGGGGAACACGGTCACCCTCGACTGCACCGTCCATGATATGCTCAACGAGTCGGTGAGTGTTATTTATCTGTTTGATGTTTCTAGCTCTCTAGATTCCTCGCAGGTAGATGAGTTAATGAGTCTGAGAAACAAGCATCTTTCCAGCCTAGAACGAAGACTATTGAGACCTGACGGGTTTTACTGAAGCGTGACCGTGTCTACATTTGGTCAGTTGATCCATGGAGCTTAACATTCTTATAATAATAATGATCATCGGAGAAAGTAAGGAATAATGCGAATCAATAATGTAACTGGCTACCCTTTCCAAGGCTTCACAGACCTGCCAACTGTTTACGAGCTACAACTTTTCCGCGTTGTACTAGTATTCATCAAAACGTGAAAAGATAGTTGCTTCTTTGTACACACACATAAAAATGCATACTCAAATATACACACACATAAAAATGCATACATAAATATACACACAGAAATAAACACACACACACACACACACACACACACACACACACACTACTATTACTAACTACTTTGCTGTCACTCGGAATCGAGTATGACGATCATCCAGCTATGATATAATGATATAAGTTATTATGGATGTCACCAAGGTTAGTGAGTTTTGTGGTGACGAAAGAGCCCGATACGGGACCCGCAGCGTCGTTCACATTCGTTGCACATGTTGGAGGGCGGTGACAGTGTCTTTCCGGCGTTGGCGCTTGTCTGCCTCGGTTTGCGGTCGGGCTAACTGGAAAGCATTGACACCTTCTCGTGTGGTGCTCCTCCAAGCGTTACGATATGGAGTAATCTACTTCCGGGTGAGGGGGTCGATTTGGCAATTTTTTCAGGTTTGTATGAAGACTGTCCTTATACCCTTTCAATTGCCCGCCGGCATGCTATTCGTTAGGTGACTGTAAAGTAACTGCTTTGGCCGTCTACTGTCGTCTATGCGGGTAACATGGCCAGTCCAACGTAGTTGTTCATGAAAAATGGTAGCCTCGATGCTCCTACAGTTGGTGTCAGCAACACTACTGGCATTTCTTCTCTTGTCTTCCCAGCGAACTCGGAGGATGGAACGTAGACTTCGTTGGTGAAAGTTTTCAAATGCCTTGAGGTGCCTCCTATATGTGACCCATGTCTCACGTGCAGCTTTGTAGATAATTTCAGCTCCCTACAGCTGAAGACACGATTTCGGAGACTGCCAAAGGCTTGAGATGTACATCTGATCCAATGCTGAATCTCTTCATCGATATCTATGGTGGTGGACAGGTGGGAGCCGAGATACAGAAAGCGGGCAACATTAGAGATGGTAGTACTGTTAAGCTGGATGGATGGTGGAAGTGTGTCCGAACCAGGGGCAGGATGAAAGAGAATCTGAGTCTTACGTACATTCACCTCAAGGCCGAAGTGTGCATACGCGTCTGCGTAGGTGTTCAGGATCTTCTGTAGGACGTGTTCAGTGTGAGCAACAAGGGTGAGGTCGTCTGCATACTGAAGTTCAGTAATGGAAGCTGCCGACACCTTTGTTCTTGCCTGGAGTCGTTACATGTTGAAGAGACCACCCGGTACTCGATGTTCACCCCGCTGGCTAAATTGGCACTGGCACGAGTAAGGAAAGCAGCCAAGAAGATGGAAAAGAGAGTTGGTGCCACTACACACCCTTGTTTAACCCCCGTTTGGAAAGGGAAGAACTCTGACTGGGTGCCGTTGTGCAGGACACTGCCGTTCATGCCATCGTGGAGTTGCCTCACAATGGCGATGAATTTTGGTGAGCAGCCAAAAGAGCTGAGGGTCCACCAGAGGGCTTCCCTATTGACCGAGTCAAAGGCCTTGGTTAGGTCGATGAAAGCCATGTACAGGTCACGGCGCTGTTCTCTGCACTTTTCCTGTATCTGACAGGCAGTAAAGATCATGTCAGTGGTGCCACGTGATGGTCTAAAACCACATTGAGATTCTGGGAGGAAGTTTTCCGCCTCAAGAAGAAGTCTGTTTAGGAGGACTCGGGAGATAAACTTGCCAGCTACGGAGAGCAGCGAGATTCCACGGTAGTTGCCACAGTCTGACCGGTTTCCCTTGTTCTTATAAATATTAACAATGGAGGCGTCTTTAAGAGCTTGGGGATTTCCTCCTTTTCTCATATATTCTCCGGGAGAGAGTGGAGACGGCTGGTAAGCAGAGGTCCTCCAGCTTTATACACCTCGGCTGGGATTCCCTCTGGTCCTGAGGCTTTGTTATTTTTCATCTGTTTGATGGCAAAAGCTACCTCATCCAGGGATTGAGGTTAGCGGAGATGGGTCATCTCTGGATGCTGAGGGACCTGCTGAGTAGTCAGGACATCCACATCGGTGTTTCGGTTAAGCAATGAATGGTAGTGCTCTTTCCAGAGCTGAAGGAGGCCTTCATCGTCTTTAATTATGTGGTTACCGTTAGATGAGTGGAGGGGGGCTGCACCACGAGTGACTGGCCCATAAAATGTTTTAGTGGAAATGAAAAATTTGTGCATCTTGTGCTGATCTGCAAGTTTTTGTGCTTCACATGTTTTATTATTTTTAAGCCAGTCGTTCTTTAGATTGCGAAGCTCCCGCTGGGCTGCCGCTTTCTTCTTGCGGTAGGTATAAGCTTTGGTCCGAGACTGAGGGTTGTCCTGCCAGTCAGTAAAAGCAGCACGTTTATCATCGATGAGTACTTTGATTGCTGGGTCATTTTCATCAAACCAGTCCTGGTGTATTATTTTGATCTGGCCGAGGGTCTCTGCAGGTTTTTGTCATAACAGTATTAAGAGTATCCCATTCAGCACTGGGATTCACGTTGTTTGCTGTTGGGTTGTTTATAAGCCCATGTTGGAGCTGCTCTCTGAAAGCATGTATTACCGCTGGATCCTCCGGACGCTTAGTATTAAAATCTCCTCTGGAGGCTTGCTGCCTTTGCTGTTTTGGGGCGACGTGAAGTGACAGTTTGGCTCTGACAAAACGATGATCAGTGTCACTGTGGTCTGAGCCACGCATGCCACGGGTGATGGGGACATCTCGGCGATCTCTTTCTCTGACAATGATGTAGTCAATGAGATGCCAGTGTTTGGATCGAGGGTGTTGCCACGAACCCTTGAACTAGTCGACCTGCCTAAACAAGGTATTGGTGATAGTGAGATTGTGTGCAGCACACTTGCTGAGGAGGAATAGGTAGTTGGAATTACACTTGCCTAGTCCATTTCTCCCTATGGCTCCCTGCCAAATGTTAGCATCTCTGCCAACTCTGGCATTGAAGTCGTCAAGGAGCACAACGTTGTCTTCTCTGAGGATAGAGGTTTGCATTCTATCGAGGTCGGCATAAAAGACCTCATTGGAGTCATCCTCTGCATCCAGTGTTAGGCCGTATGCACTGATGAAGAAGGCATGACGTTCGTGATTCAGTGGGACTCGAAGCGTCATGAGGCGCTCGTTGATCTCAATAGGCATTTCAGTTAGCCTGTGTAGGATGCGTTGCCGGATGGCAAAGTCAACACCATAAATGCGGTTTCTCTCCGCAGCAGGTTTACTCTTCTAGAAGAAGGCGTAGCCAGACCCCCGTTCTGTGAATTGACCCTCATCTGGGAGCCAGGACTCACTGATGGCTGCTATGTCGATGTTATACCTAGCCAGCTCTTTTGCCACAAGGGAAGTTCTTCTTTCAGGATGCGCCTTTGTGCCAGTATCCATAAGGGTCCTGACATTCCATGTAGCGACCATAAGAGGATGTATGGTTTGTTTTTGTTTGGATCTGTGATTTTGGTTGTTTTCGACCGCATAAGGATGACCTTATTGGGTGTGGTTGCCTAGTCAGATTTGGTTTTTAGGCAGGCTATGTTTAGGGCACCTTTTCTAGCCCCCTCCCTCCCCATGTAGGGTGAGCACAGTGGCTCCCCGATAGGACTGTTCAGTCGCACAGACAGGACCGGATTGCATCTCTGCTTAGATCCCAGTGCATAAACAACCATCTTATCTGTGCCGCCCATGTGCAGAGTTGTGACTAGAGACTCTTGGCAGTCATCTCTACCTGTCCACGTCGCCACTCGTCCGTCGCCATAGGACTTTTGGGGGTATAGGGGTTTTGATGATGATGAGAGGTTTTTCGAACTGGATGATGGCTGCGTGTGAGTTGATTTATATGGCGAGGCAGGAGAGCAGGCTACAATCACACATCTTGGCTCTCCCTTTTCCTGATCCAGTGGTGCAAGTATTGCAACGACTGGGGAGAGGGAGAGTCGCAATGGATTGGCGATAGCCCAGTTTGTTGGGTTTCGCCTTAGTAGCCTGTCCATCAGGCATTGCCTTCGTCCGCCGGTGTAGTCGTTAGGTTTCCATGGTGGTCACCTCTTCCGCCTACACCGCCGTTGGGATCTTGTTGGAGCTCTGTAAGCTTGTCTCCCTGATGCGGGGTTCCACCGCAGATTTTTAGTTCGGGGTTTACTTCCGTAGCCTTATACCTGCCAAGGTTAATCTGCAAGGCAGCAGGGCGGTGGTTGGTAGGCGCCAGGACGTGTCCACATGCCAGTGGGCCTATGCGCCGTCCCTCTGGGGCCCACTGCTATTCCGAGATCCTCTGCTGATGTTGCCTGGTCTCACGAGGCACCCAGTTACCGTGTGTTGCCACGAGGAGGAACAGCAGGAGTCTTGATGGTGAGGAGGCTGTGTACTGGCAGGAGAAGACTTATGCAAGTTTTTTCCCTGTTCGCCGCGAGGGCTAGCCAGCGGCGGCAGCTGAAAGCGAGATGGAGTAAGCAGTGCTTGCACCTTAACACCAACATAATGCTGCCACTCTAGACGCATTTCACCATCCTGTGTTTGGTTGCACAAACACGCACCACACACACACACACACACACACACACACACACACACACACACACACACACACACACACACACACACACACACACACACACACACACACACACATATATATATATATATATATATATATATATATATATATATATATATATATATATATATATATATATATATATATATATATATATATATCAAGAAGCTCTCAACTCACTGACCCTCTCGGCTCTCTCTGATCATCACCACGACCTCATATGCAAATTTGGTGAGAAGCTTCTGCACCATCCTCGACACCGGCTCCTACTTCCACCCTGAGATCCCTGGTCTGGGAATTGCTGTTCGACACCACAACCGCATCCAGCCCATACGAGCGCTTACTGATCACTATAAGAACAGCCCAGTCCCAACCATTGTAAAAATTATCAACAACTCGTAATCAACCAGTGTATTCCCTCTCAGTCAATCTTACCTTTCTGCACTATCACTATGTTAAGATGCCCGGTAGTATAACCTTCTTCCAACCTAGTTATTTTTAATTATATTTGTATCACTTATGTTACTTGTATATTAATTGTAAATCAAGAGACCCAATCCCCAACTATGTAACTGTATATTTTCAACCTTCCAGCTACCATGCTCTTTCAATAAACCGTTTATTATTATTATTATTATTATTATTATTATTATTATTATTATTATTATTATTATTATTATTATTATTACACACACACACACACACACACACACACACACACACACACACACATCTATTTCCATTAATAATTCAAGAACAATGATCATATAACCTACTTTTGTATTTTATTTGCATCAACCAATCAGACTAAACTATGCAAAAAAAGTGGAAATTGAATAATACCTTAACCTAACTACGTAACTGAATATACAATAGACAACTGAGAGTAAAAATATAATCATGATAACATTAAACTCAGAATATGTCAGGAATAATGGATGGAAAGTTTTAATCTTGAGAAGGAATAAAGGCGTAGTGAGACACGATATAAGAACGTAGGAAGCTTTTATCATTGTGAGAAAGTTTAAGATGAAAGAAGGAAATTCCATAATGGAGTATAAGAGGGAAAGGCATTGCTGGGTACACAAACCCGTTGAGAGTGAGTTGAGAAAACGATCGGAGCGAGTTAAGAAAAACGATCGGAGCGAGTTAAGAAAACGTTCAGAATGAGTTAAAAAACGTTCGAAGTGAGTTAAAAACGTTCAGAGTGAGTTAAGGAAAACGTTATGAGTGATGCAAGAAAACGTTCAGAGCGAGTTAAAAAACGTCCAGAGTGAACCAAGGAAAACGTTCAGTGAGCAAATAAAAGTTCAGAGTGAGTCAAGAAAAACGTTCAGAACGAGTTAAAAAAATGCCCAGAACAAGTCAAGAAAAATGTTCGGGAATAGTCAACAAAAAACAGCAGAGAAGATGTTGGAAAGTTTCGCGCTTTTGAGTTTCTTGAAGTTCCATTACTGTGGGTACTTTTACCTTGTTCTTGTAGCCTTGAGCCTCACCCACTTAGCAGAAGATGCCAGTCCACCTCAGAATAGAGTAACGAGAACCTTTCCTGCGTTAACTGTGAACCTGCAACATTACCTACGATGATCACCAACACGTCTCAGTCAGAACACTTAACACGGATCTACAGTTGAATTTACACAGAAAAACCTATGGACGATAAAAACTCCTATGTCTTGTATAGATGTTTTGACAGTAGGGAACTTGGATGGAAAAAACTGTGGTGCATGATAAGAATGAAAGTGTGAAAGTCTTCGTTAAAAAAATAACAATGTGGAGGGAGGTAATGAAAACAGCACTTGGAAGATTAGGTGAAGAGAAGGGGCGGTGATAACTGGGTGATGTGGGAGGTCGACTTGGCACAACGCTGGAGAGAAAGTCGGGATCTGGGAGAGAAAAATATGATAAATCTGAGAAAACGGCCATAAATGGAACGATTCTAGATGGGTATGACGTGACACGAAAATCTCAAAGAGGAGAGATGGTGAGCTGATTAAAAATACATTTTAGTAAAGAGATATTATTCGCTATTTACCGATAAGAAAGAGATTTACTTTTAGGAATTATGATATTTTAATAGCTTTTTCTTTTTTAGTCTTTGTTGGAATTTAAACGTCTATGAGTCAATAACTGAAGGTATTTGCTAAGTTAAAACTAAATAAATACAAGATGTCAAGGTATTGAGAACAACTGCATTTGGACAGTAAAAGCCACGAAGAATAGCATGTAACAGGCAGAACGTCCCTACATATACAATACTTACATACGAATCATGACTTATTGTTTTATCTCCGTGTACAGTGTGTGAGGTCCGTAGTCATAGGTTATTGTATCCTGTGTCCATTACAAGTACCGTACTTTTGGAGTGTGTACATTGCAAGGGGCTGCATTCATGGGTGTGCATAAGTGTGTATGTTGCAAGAACCGTACTCTTAGGATTTGTATATCCGTGTACAATGCAAAGCTTGTGATTTTGAGATGCGTACTTGAATACCGTAAAGGACGAACTTTATACCAGTCACCCTGAGTAAACAAGAGAGTTTGACAGACGTCTCTGGTACCAAAGTTGCTACACTCGTATCTGCCAAAGTTGGGATTCAAGCAGTATAGACGAGACAGTGTTGTGGTTCAGTACCCCCTCGTAAGATATAGAGAACGAAACTTCTCCAGTGTGTAAAATAAAGATGAGTTAAAATTAGTGTTTGAAATTGAAGATGAAAGATGAAGTCTTCTGTTGGCGTAGATATAGGAGAGCACGAGAGGAAGGAGAGAGTAACGAGCCAAGTTTTTCTGGAGAGTGTGTGAGTGTGTGTGAGTGCGTGAGTGTGGCGGTAATATAGAGGAGGATGGCTGGGGTGCAGTAGTGCTAGAGAGGAAATACACTGTAAACTTTTAAATTGGATTTTCTGGGAGAAGGGTGTGAAATGAGGAGAGCAAAGAGGATGAGCCACACGCCCATCCGATACCGGGGGAATGTGAGACGTATATGTGGCGAGGGGGACGGCGAGTTAAAGCTGGTCATCCGTAAGTGTGTAAACATTGAGAAAAAAATATTACCTGCAGTTTGTAATTTTTTCTTGTTAAGGACGAGAAATAAAGTGGAAAACGGGAAGGTAGAAAGATATCATAACTGTAACTTGTCATTGAATGGAAAAAATATATCCAAATGAGAAGGAAAAAAAATCTTGTGGAAAAGTCAAATTTGTTGTTACAGTTTCGTTAGTTCT
Organism: Homarus americanus; assembly: GCF_018991925.1. Taxonomy (NCBI): domain Eukaryota; kingdom Metazoa; phylum Arthropoda; class Malacostraca; order Decapoda; family Nephropidae; genus Homarus; species Homarus americanus. Next base: position 129,092 of record NW_024732963.1, on the reverse strand, counting down.
TAGATTATTGAAGTGATGGTTCAAGAAGACATCCTGTCCCTGAGTGTTTGTCCTGGCTGAGGGTTGGTTACACTGAAGTAAACACAGTCTAGACAGGTAATGGTCCAGCAGATTTTCCTTTCACCTGACCTTCATTGTTAACAGTAAGAGCCGCTCACTAAAAGCCCGTCCCTTTGTCTCCTTAAGTCGTAAATAACGAGGAAAGTAATACTGTTCCTTGTGTGTGTGTGTGTGTGTGTGTGTGTGTGTGTGTGTGTGTGTAAATTTTTAGTTCGTCTTTATATTTACGCTTCGTCACAAAAGGCAAAAATTCGTGATTAGTTTCGTGAGATATGATTTTTTTTTTACATTTATTTGAATATATCCAAGACAGCAAAAATAAATCGTGGAAATATTTTTTGCTCTGTTTGCATTTTCTAATATTTTCCCTTTATAGTAATGTATGTATGTATGTATGTATGTGTGTATGTATGTATGTATGTATGTATGTATGTATGTAAATAATAATAATAATAATAATAATAATAATAATTAGCGGTTTATTGAAAAAGTTCAGCAGCCCGAAAGCTAAAAATATACTTTGGACAAAAATGACTTATTACATACAAAGACATGGGGTGGACGGGTCGTTTAACAAAAGCTTTCATTACTGAAAGGAGAAGGAACAATGATTGAACATACAAAGTATTATAGTTTACAGTTGATGGCCCGGGCCTGGGCTGGTCATGGAGACACCAGGTGGTGTGGTGTTCACGTGGTGTAGTAACTCGTCCTTGGGTGTTGAAATGAAGAACCTCACGTGGTCATGGAGACACTGGGTGGTGTGGTGTTCACGTGGTGCAGTAACTCGTCCTCGGGTGTTGATATGAAGGACCTCACGTAGTCATGGAGACACTGGGTGGTGTGGTGTTCACTTGGTGCAGTAACTCGTCCTCGGGTGTTGATATGAAGAACCTCACGTGGTCATGGAGACACTGGGTGGTGTGGTGTTCACGTGGTGCAGTAACTCGTCCTCGGGTGTTGATATGAAAGACCTCACGTGGTCATGGGGACACCGGGTGGTGTGAGGTGTTCACGTGGTGTAGTAACTCGCCTCGGTGTTGATATGAAGAACCTCACGTGGTCAGCGGGAGATACGGGTGGTGTGGTGTTCACGTGGTGCAGTAACTCGTCTCGGGTGTTGATATGAAAGACCACGTGGTCATCATGGGGACACTGGGTGGTGCGGCGTGGTGTCACGCGCCCCGCCCCTGCTGCGGTGTTGTAGCGCTCGCAGGTCAGGTACAGCCGGCTGGCCCTCTGTTGTTCTAGGTGGACTGATTAGCACCTCCCTGCCTGCAGTTATTTGCTATCGCCCCTGTGGTGCTTATCCCACTGGTGGGTCACGGCTCTCATTGGTATTGTCTAGTGCTGAATTCACTGGCTTAAACACTGTTCATCACTGTTCACCATCATTCCACTTCTTTCCGATAATGAAATTGTCACTTTTGATTATGCGATGATTATGTTGATATCCGGTGGTGAGGATGGGTCGGGGAGAGGACTGGGGAATGGGCAGACATTGGCCAAGGGGGCCTGCTGCTCAGCAGGAGCAGCGCCTGAATAGGTCTCGACCATACGGTGGTCAAGGATGTATGTATGTATGTATGTATGTATGTATGTATGTATGTATGTATGTACAGCCAAAAACAATACTATCCCAGGCAGGATAACAGATAATCAACACACACGCTAATAACACGTGCCTGAAGAACAAAAACAACATTCCCCACCTTTTCTTAAATACCACCTTACCACTCGCCCTCTGTCGCATCTCTCCCGTTTAATGTTGTTCAAGTTGCTTTTGGATTGAGTTTAACCAGATCAGATTAGCCGGTGGAGCGTTGTGGCTAAAGTGGTTAAGAATGGGTGGAGGGGAGGTGGGTGGGCGGGTCGTGGTGTGTCTGCTGCAGGGCCGTGGTGGTGTCGTTGCTGCTTGCTTCCTGATGTACCCGGAGAAATATTGTATCAGTGTGTCAAGGATAACAAAGAGGCGGGTGATTGCTGGAGATGGAGTGGGGGGAGGAAGAGGGATGGAAGGGGGGTGAGGGATGGAGGGAGGGAAGAGAAGAATGAGTGGTTGGAAGGAGGGAAAAGTATAGAGGGGAAGGATGGGTGGTTGGAAGGTGAAAACAAATGGGGGAGGGAACGGTAAAGGATGGAGATAAGAATGGATAAAAGGAAGAAAGTGGGAAGGAAGGAGGGAAAAGGGAAGCAGAGGAGAGAAGGGAGGAAAGGAAGGAAGGAAGGAAAGAGGAAGGGGGGGAGGAAAGAAAGGCTGGAGGGAAGGAGTGAGTAAAAGTATATGCATGAAGACAGACAGACATAAAATAAACAAAGGTTCAAATATAAAACAAAACTAAAAACTAAACATTAAACTAGAATAAACATCGGAAATAAACACCCCAAAAAAACATCAATATCATACTTAAAAACACTTGCTGATTTTCAATACATATATTATCCTTTAACCTCTGCATAATCACATTTAAATAATATCTACCTTTTAATATACAAACATTTACGAAATCTGGGTTACTTTTTTTCCAACGTCTCTTGTATTGAAAGAAGCAGTGATCGCCTTAAGGTACACAACTACGAGAGGCTGTTAAGACACTAATGAAGACCACTTGATGTGCTTAAGTGGTCGATATACACGCAGGTAAAAGTGGTCAAGTGGTGAGATGAGGGTGCGGTGATCCCAAGCTACCCAAATATTGCTAGTAGCTGTTCTCATTACGTTCTTGTGTCTGGAAGAATATATGACTTGGAGGATTTTGTATAATAGCGTTTTTGGGGGGATTGTTTCTAAGGTGGCTTGAGGATTTTGTTCATGTATCTCTGTGATTTTGTTTCCAAGGTGGCTTGAGGATTTTCTTCAGAGCATGTCTTGAAATTTGTTTCTCCAGGAGTTCTTACCTGTTTTTATTCCAGGATTTTAGATGATTTCTTTTCCTCCTATTGAGATAAATTTTTCAAGGGTTATTTAAGGATTTCATTAACAGAAGTATTTGAGGATTTTGCTCCATCTCTCTCCCTCTACCCTTTTCATTCCTCTCTGCACCATCTTTCCCTCCTCACCCCCCTCTCTTTCTCTCCCTTCTTTATTCCTCTTAGTATAATCTCTCCCTCTTCGCTCCTCGTTCATTCTCTCTCTCCCTCTACCCCTCTCTCAGTCCTCGAAGCACTATCTCTCTAACCTTCCCTCCTAGTCCTCTCTCTCTCCTCCCGCCTACTGTAACTCTTGCGTCCTCCGTCAACACCAACAAAATAGAAGGAAAGTGATTAGATTTGGGTGTTGCGGCGTACCCAGGGTTTGGTCCTCTGAGCTCCACCGCCCCGGCGTTATTGGGTGATCGTTCTCCTGCTTCAGGTAACCCAGCAGGGAGGCGAGAAAAACTGTAGAGACTATACTGACTGCTTGCCCACTGTGTCTTGTGATTGGACGTTGTAGATGTAAGGTCAGGTGTGTGTGTGTGTGTGTGTGTGTGTGTGAGGTTGTTTCAGTGTGGATGTGTGGGTGTGGAGTCAAGTAAAGGTGTAGGTGTTGTGGATGTAGGTCAGGTGTTTGTGGATTTTGTGAAAGTGGATCGGGTATGTGTGTGGATGTAGTGGATGTAGGTCAGGTGAGAGTGGATATTGTGGATTTTTAAAGGTGTGTGTGTGGATATTGTGGATATGGTTCAGGGTAAGTGTGTATGGATGTTGTGGTTGTGTGTGGTGTGATTTGATGATTTGGATTTGTTCATGTGTGTGTGTGTGTGTAGGTCAGGTGTTTTATATATATTTGTGTGTGTGTGTGTGTGTGTGTGGATGTAGGTCAGGTGTTTTATATATATAATATATATATATATGTGTGTGTGTGTGTGTGTGTGTGTGTGTTAAGAATACTGAAAGGAAAATGTCCCCCCACATCAAAGAGTCGCCCCCTGAACTAACTTTCCTAAACTACTCATCAACTTCCTCTTACTGATCATAAACTGACCCAGACGACCCAGACAGACAGACAGACAGACAGACAGACAGAGACATAGAGTTAACCCAAGCAGACTTCACGTATAGCTGACCCTTCAGGCACTGTGTGTGTGTTGAGTGTTACATTCAGTTGTAAATTCTTGACCTGTACTTTAATCAACCGTTGCCAGGTGTGGGTAGAGAGAGGTAAAGGTTCTCTCGGTTCGGTAAAGGGCAGAAAAATAAGAAAGAAAAATACTGAGACGTGATCATTTCGGCTCAAACTATTGGTGAAACTTTTGATGACAATGATTATGAGATGAAATATTAAAAACAAAAAAAACCCAGTAGTGTTGTAATACATAAAATAGATAAATACACTAATGATTTACCCTTCTGTCTGTCTGTCTGCCTGTCTGTCTGTCTGTCTGTCTGTCTGTCTGTCTGTCTGTCTGTTTGTCTGTCAAGAGAGGAAGGTCGAGGAGAGCAGGAGAATGAGGGAAGATAAGGGGAAGACATGGTATAGGATGAGAAGGAGAGAGGCGAGAGAGTGAGAGGAAAAGGAGGAAGAAGTGGTATAGAGATTAAAGGCCATTTCAACATCAACTTCACGTTCAAATGAATTTCAAACATGACAAACATTCTCTCTCTCTCTCTCTCTCTCTCTCTCTCTCTCTTCTCTCTCTCTCTCTCTCTCTCTCTCTCCTCCTTCTCATCTATCAGCCATGTCTTCCCTCTTCCTCCTCTCCCTCTCTCCTTATCTTCCCTTATTCTCCTGCCCTCTTCAACTTCCTCGCTTGACAGACAGACAGACAGACAGGCAGACAGACAGACAGACAGACAGACAGAAAGATGATAAATCAAGTGCAATTATCCATTTAATGTTACAACTCTACATTTTATATCTCATCTCATAATCCTTGTCATTAAAAGTTTCACCAATAGTTTGAGCCAAAATGATCACGTCTCAGTTTTTTTTCTTTCTTTCTTTTCTGCCCTTTACCGAACCGAGAGAATAATATATTTAGTGTATTATGCATTACACCTTTGGCCTAACTTACCTGACACCTTTTTTAAATTGCTTTGGGAAGAACTTTTGACACTGAGTGGTGACCTTGACATTTTACTTCCTCCCGTTACTTGATTTATTATCTCGTGTGTGTGTGTGTGTGTGTGTGTGTGTGTGTGTGTGTGCGTGTGTGTGCGTGTGTGTGTGTGTGTGTGTGTGTGTTCGTTTTTTTTGTCATTTTGTATTTGATTGGTCTTCCTTTTTTCCTGTTTTTTTTGCTTTTTGTTATTGTTTTTGTTCATAGATTTTCTTGTTGTTGTTCTTTTTTATTGCTGTTGTTTTTATTATTGTTATTGTTCATGGTCGTATTCTTATTTGGTTTCATTATTGTTATTTTTTTGTTTTATTATTGCTATTATTCTTCTTGTTGGTCGTATTCTTATTGTTCTTGTCATTGTTCCTGTTCTTGATCTTTATTTTTCTTGTTCTTCTGGTTCCTGTTCTTTCTCTTCTTGTTCTTCTTCTCTTTTTCTTGTTCTTATTGTTCTTGTTCTTATTTATTTATCATTTTCTTCTATTTGTTTCTCCTCCTCTTCATCTTCTCGATGGCCAACTGAGTACCTGCGTTTTTAAGATGTTTTTTTTCACACACACACACACACACACACACACACACACACACCTTTCTCCTACAGTGAGGGGACTAACATCTTCCCTAGAAATTTCTGTATAACACCAACTAATGAGGTTAGGATCCGTTGCAATACACCAAGTCTATAATTACAAACGAGTGCTGGGGTAACATTGACCTAATTTTCAAACAATCCTTTTGGTAACATTTTGTGTAAAGGTTATTAAATATATTATTAAACCCCTCTGTATGATGATTTAATCCCCTGTATATGATGATTTAATCCCTTGTGTATGATGATTTAATCCCTTGAGTGTGATGATTTAATCCCTTGAGTATGATGATATCAGTCCTTGAGTATGATAATTTAATCCCTTGAGTGTGATGATTTAATCCCTTGAGTATGATGATTTAATCCCTTGTGTATGATGATTTAATCCCTTGAGTATGATGATATCAGTCCTTGAGTATGATAATTTAATCCCTTGAGTATGATGATATCAGTCCTTGAGTATGATAATTTAATCCCTTGAGTATGATGATATCAGTCCTTGTGTATGATGATTTAATCCCTTGAGTATGATAATTTAACCTCTTAAGAACCTTAATGAGTAAGGAATCTACACCCCTTGAGTACGACGTCTAAACCTTTTATAGATGATAACCTGTTCTCTTGAGTACGATAACATTGATCTTAGGGGTTTGAGTCTTCGAATTCAAGAGGTTAATGAATCATACTTTTTCTTAATATTACAAATTTTAACATAGAGGTAAATATCAAGTAAACCTTTCTAACTCAGTTGAATATTTAGTGGTTCCATTTATGTTTCACTTATTAAATTTTTAGTACGTTATAAAAGCTTCAATTTCTCTTACGATGATTCAAAGTTTCATTTATGATTAACAATTATTGTAATATTAAGTTTTATTTATTCTTAACATTTTCAAAAACTAAAGTCTGATTTTTACGTCTAATTCCTTGTGCTTGTGTGACATTACGTTTGCGTGATACGTTTCAATGGTTAGCGTTCACGTAAGCGAGAGTACAAATTTTTAACCTTCAATTCTTAAATCTGCATCAATTCCAAGTCTGAGTTTCAGTTTTACTCCTTCACAGTAGAATAAATCACAGAGTAAGTATAAAGCTTCACTCACAATAACTTTACTCTCGGCCACAGCCAGAGTGAAAGGGAGAGCCAAAATCGTGACGGTGTGCCGGTGTGAGGTAGTGTGTGGGAAGTGAGAGAGTGCCACTGCATTATGGCATCCGGCCTAAGAGTAAAACGCTTCTGGTGTATGAAAGTTGGTGTGGCACGATAGCTATGGCACTGAGGGGGGGGGGTGAGATTGGGGGTGACAATGATAGGTGTGGTACTGGGGTAGGAGAATGGGGTTGGGGTAACAATTATAGCTATGACACTGGGGGGGGGGATAGGAAAAGTAACATAGCTGGGGGCGGGGGAGAGTTGGCGTGAGACTAACAACTGTTTCATGTAAAATTAAGGAAAGCACAACCTGACACAACACAATTCACATCACACCGGACATGTCCAGAGAGAGAGAGACGAGACTAAAGCATTCCAACCTAAGCTCCCAGGTAACTATTAGCCCAGAGAATACTCATTAACCTGTACCTGTATATTTACCATTGAATTAAAAAAAAAAAAAGGTAAATTCACTTGCCATTTCAATCTTCCAATAAGAGAATCATTTCGACTATTTGTGATTTTGTGAGTTAATTCCTGAAAATACGTCAATGACAATAAAGAGAGAAATGATACACAGAGTGGGAGAGAGAGGAACCGCTTCCCTGGCTTGATTCTGGTCCGCTTAGGGGAGGAGAGTAGGTGATGGTGGGGAGAGGGAGTGATGTTGGGGAGGAGGAGGAAGTGTCGGTGGGGAGGAGGAGAAGATGTGGTGGGGAGGCGGTGGTGGGTAGGGAAGAAGCGACGGTGGGGTGGGGAGGAGAGGCGATGGTAGGGAGGGAAAGCGATGGTCGGGAGGAGGCGATGATATGGACGGGAGGAGGCGATGGTAGGGAGAGCAGGAGGCAACGGTGGGGAGGCGATGGTGGGGTGGGGAGGAGGAGATGGAGGGGTGGGAAGGGGAGACGATGGTAGGGAAGGGGAGGTGACTGTGGGGTGGGGAGGAGATGTTGGGTAGGGGAGGAGGAAGCGACGGTGGGGTGGGGAGGAAGCGTCGATGGGGAGGGGATGGGAGGAGAGGTGGAAGGGTTGGTTGGGAAGGGAAGAGGTGACGGTAGGGAGGGGAGGAGGCGACGGTGGGGAGGAGAAGGGAGGAGAGGAGGCGACATTGGGGAGGGGAGAGTTGGAGGCGGAGTCATTTATATGGCTCCCTCTTTAAAAACAATATCTAGTGTTTTTGTAGAGGAGAAATAGGTGCAGTGTAGAGATGATGAGAGGTGGATGCTGTGTAGAGATGATGAGAGGTGGATGCTGTGTAGAGATGGTGAGAGGTGGATGCTGTGTAGAGATGGTGAGAGGTGGATGCTGTGTAGAGATGATGAGAGGTGGATGCTGTGTAGAGATGATGAGAGGTGGATGCTGTGTAGAGATAAAGAAAACTGATTCCCGTGTAAAGATGAAAATAATTGGATGCTGTGTAGAAATTATAGACAGATGGTGTTAAAAAATAAAGAATAATGGAAACTTTAGGACAAAAAAATCAATCAACACCAAAACTGGAACTTACAGCACAACAACCAACTCATTTATACTCAACACTGTTAGGTTAGGTTAGGTTAGGTTAGGTTAGGTTAGGTTAGGTTAGAGTAGGTTAGGTAAACGTACAGTGTGTGTGTTGGTAAACGTACAGTGTGTGTGTGCCAGGTAAACGTACAGTGTGTGTGTGCCAGAGAAACGTACAGTGTGTGTGTGTGTGGATAACGTACAGTGTATGTGTGCCAGGTAAACATGCAGTGTGTGTGTGCCAGGTAAGCGTACAGTGTATGTGTGCCAGGTAAGCAATACAGTGTGTGTGTGCCAGATGAAACGTGCAGTGTTGTGTGTGCCAGGTAAACGTGCAGTGTGTGTGTGCCAGATGAAACGTACAGTGTGTGTGTGCAGATGAGCGTACAGTGTGTGTGTGTGCCAATAGCCGTACAGTGTGTGTGTGCCAGGTAAACCATGCAGTGTTGTGTGTGCCAGATGGCGTGCAGTGTGTGTGTGTGAAACGTACCAGTGTGTGTGTGTGCCAGAATAGGCAGTGTGTGTGTGTGCCAGATAAGCAGTACAGTGTGTGTGTGCCAGATGAAACGTGAGGTCAGTGTATACAGTGTGTGTGCAGATGGAAACGTGCAGTGTGTGTGTGCCAGATTAGGCACGTGCAGTGTGTGTGTGCCAGATGAAACGTACGGTGTGTGTGTGCAGATGGAAGCGTAGTGGGGCTCGTGTGTGCCGTGGGTGCTGCAGTGTGTGTGTGCCAGATGGGCTTGCAGTGTGTGTGTGCCAGTGGGCGTGCAGTGTGTGTGTAGGTAGACGTACAGTGTGTGTGTGCCAGATGAGCGTGCAGTGTGTGTGTGCCAGAGTGTGCAGTGTGTGTGTGCAGGTAAGCATGCAGTGTGTGTGTGCAAGATGACTGCAGTGTGTGTGTGAGTCGTGCAGTGTATGTGTGCCAGGTAAACGTACAGTGTGTGTGTGCCAGGTAAACGTACAGTGTGTGTGTGCCAGGTAAACGTACAGTGTATGTGTGTTCTTTCTATTTACCAGAAAAAAAGTCCTCAGTTCAGGCAATAAATCAAACATGGTCAGGAAATTTAAAAGGAGGGAAGGAGGAATAGGAAGAGGGGGAGGGATGGAGGAGGAGGTAGAGATGAGGACGGGAAAGGGGACGAAAGGTGATGGGCGTGGGGAGAAGGGTGGGAGGGCTTTACTGACACACTTCCTAAATTGCTTTAAAAATCTAAAGTGTTTTCTCGTTTATGTTCGTTTTCATTTTTTTATAATGAAGAAAAAATTAAGATTACATTTTTTAATACCTTGTGAATTTTTGGGGGGCTTTTAATTTTATACATAAGAATAAATAGTGATTATTTTGGTAATCTGTTTTAGTTTCCTTGGAGTTATTTTATGTATCAAGTGAACAAATAAATAATATAGTTTTTGTTGCATTTGATATTTTTATTATTTATTCTTATATCAATAGTAAAAAAAATAATATATATATATATATATATATATATATATATATATATATATATATATATATATATATATATATATATAGGCCATAGTATTTTTCATTTGTTTATGTTATTTTAGTTGACAAAAAATATAAAATAGTAACAATATATTTATGATTTTTATTGTATTTTGCAATTATTATTTTTAGTTTACGTAACACGGTTTGGGTGGCGATGTGCTGTCGATGACAAGTTAATTTACCTGTAATGAAGCCGAGGTAATTAATCTTTTGAAATGTCGAAAATTAAAATAAAACATGTTATAGGTGAGGTGGGGTTAGGTTGGGTTGGGTTAGGTTAGGTTAGGTCAGGTTAGGTTATGCATTACAAACAAAAATCTAGCATCCAATCTATTCATCCAATAAATTTAAAGAAAAAACAAATAATAATAATTATAAAATCATCGCAAAAAAAAAAATCCCTGGAAAAGCAATGAACATGAAACGATATCAAATTGCGTACTGGCACACGATGGGCGAGAGGGAGCGGTAACCGATACACTCTTTGCTAAATTTGACGTGTGTGTCCCTCAGCTGTGACCTCAGTTTGACCTTTGACCTTTTAGGGAGGGGGTAGAGGAGGATGGTGAGAGGAGGGGGGATCTCATTAATCAGCCCATTCTACACCTTTCTGACCAAATTGATGGATAGTTTTGCAATTGAGAGTCTTTTTCCTCCTCTCTCAAATATGACTCACAGTAATTAATGATCAAGTCTTTATTAAATCATTGTTGTTGTTTTTGCATTAGGTGAGGATGGGGATAGTCCAGTCTGAGTAAGGGGTGGGAGAGCGTGGGGGAGTAGTGAGAGGGGGTGGGAGGGAGGTGTGCAGAAGAAATGGGAGAAGGGGATGGGGAGAGGAGGTGGAGATGCACGGTAGGGAAGGGAGACAGGTAGGTCAAGTAAGTACACATACGGAGCTTGGGAAGTGGGAAGGTGGAGAGAGAGGAGAGAGGGAAGGGGAGGAGGGAAGGAAAGAGGGAGAGAAAGGGAGGTGTGGAGGAGAGAAAGAGGGGAGGAGAGTATAGGGGGTGACTTGGGGTTAATCATGTAGAAAGGAGAGATAACAGAGTCATTTTAGACCGACTCCTTTAATAATTAGTAAATTTACATCAGATATTTCTGTACAACTTGGAGAAATAACCGACCCCCCTCTCTCTTGTTTTCTTAATCACTCTCTCACTCGTAAGCCGTCTACCCTCCCTCCTTCCTTCCCTCCTCCAGTGAGAGAAGCATAACTCCTTTCTGGCACAGCGGGAGAAGAGAGAACCTCCCTCACCTCGCTCGAGACAGAGGGTGAGGGTCTGGGAGGGAGAGATGGAGGGAGCGAGGGAGGTGGAATGCTGGAGAGGTCAGGGGACGGACACGGAGGTAATGACTGCTCGCTGTACCCCTGACCTGAGGACCTAAGTGGCGGTGGTGGTGGTGGCGGTGGTGGTGGCAGCAGTGGTGGGTGGCAGCTGTGGTGGTGGCAGCTGTGGTGGTGGTGGTGGTGGTGGTGGTGGCGGCAGTGGGGATGACGGCAGCGAGGTGATGGGAATGACAGCAGCAGCGGCAGGCCAAATGGAATGACACATAAGTTGAAATGGAACTTTTCAGTAAACTTTTGACTTTTCAGCCGTACGGTAATTACGAATCAGTGACTATAATTTATGCACCTGTAACTTTACCTGTAGTTTGTACCTATTAGACCTTATGATTATGTAGCTGTATTACTTTGTAACTGTAATTTGTACCTGGAATACCATGACTGTAATAACTTCAACCTGTAATACCATATGACTGGAACTTATAACCTGCAATATTCTAATCATTCTGTAACTGTAATTTATATTCCTGTAAGACTTCGTGACTGTAACTTGGTAACTGAATTGGTTGTTCCTCTAAAGCCTTTGGACTGTAACCAAGCATTTCCTGAATTTTAAACTCAAAATTCTAAAATGGTTAACTTTAAATTTCTATAAATGTTTCTTGAGAATTGCGTTGAAATTGTTACCTGATAGCGAAAGGGGAGGGAAATGAGAGTGTGAAAGAGGAGAAATGGAGGAGGAGAGAAGAAGAAGTTAAGGAGGTGGTTGAACTGGAGGAGGAGAAAAGGGGGAGAGGAAGAAGACGATGAGGTGTAGAAAGGGTAGGAGGAGATGGTAGAGGAGAAATCAGGAGAAAGAGAAAGAACAGAAAAAAGTAGGAGAGGGAAGAGAAGAAGGAATAGGGGGAGGGAAAAACCTGGAGAAACGGTCGTAGTAATAGGAGGAGGAGAAGGAGGAAGAGAGTAAAAGAGCAGGAGGAAGAGGAGGTGGAGGGGAGGAAGACAAGTGAGAGGAGAGAATCATGTCCGGATCAGCTGAAAGAATCTGAAGGTATGAAGAAAATGTCATGGAGGCGCAGTGTGTGTGTGTGTGTGTGTGTGTGTGTGTGTGTGTGTGTGTGTGAGTATATACACACAACATACATACATACACACAACATACTTACATACATACACACAACATACATACATACACACAACATACATACACGCACACACACACACACACACATACATACATACAGTACACACATATACATACAGTACACACACACACTCACACACACACACACACACACACACACACACCAATTACATCCAACCTGGTATTACAAAAGAAAAAACGAAAACCCAAATAAAAGGCGACCGACAACAATGGCAACTCAAAAACTAAAAACATTATCGATAAAGTAAAAAATAAAAATTGCCAGAAATTCGTGTAATTTGGGAAAGAAACTGTCACCTTTTCTTGTCACATTAAGAGCTGGCCGGGACAAAGACGCTCGCATGACACGGCCACATCCTCCTGCCGGGCACCGCTTTTAAAGGGCATTTGTCGAGCCAATATATTGTCATAGAGAAACGCAGGAGAAACACCCTCAGATTTTTCGTTTTTGTGTTTGGGGGGGGACAAGGAAAAAGAGGGGAGGGTTGGGAGAGGGAGAGAGGGGAGAGTTGGGAGTGGGGAGAGGATAAAGAGAGTTGGGAGAGACAGAGTGGAGAGGAGAGAGTGGGAAAGGGTAGAGAGATAGGACTGTAGGAGAGGAGAAGGGGAGAACTAGAATTGTGAAGGGAAAGGGTTGGGAGGGAGAGAGATGGAGGGTTGGAAGCGAGTAAGGGGGGAGGTTGGAAAGATTAGAGAGGTGGGAAGGGTAGAAGAGGGGCAGGAGGGTGGGAGAGAGGATTCAGGGTAAAGAGAGGATGAAAGGAAGGAGAAGGAATGCTTGAAAGAAAGGAGGAGAAGGAGGAGGAAGAGTGATGGAAAGTAAAATTAAAAAGGTTTAAGATACGGGAGAGCAAGATAGAGGCAGGGAGGAGAAGGGGTTAAAAAGAGTGGGGGGAGGGATTAAAACGAGGGGAGGGGGAGGTGGGTATTTAGAGGATGGGTTGGGGAGGGGGGACTTGCTGGGACGAGGTCAAGGGGAAGGGAAGGGGAGGGGTGGAGTATTTGAATAAGGATAGATACATAGTTGGGACGGGGGCACCTAACTTTACAGGTGAGGAAGTGAGGGCAGTCGAGTGCAGTGCTAAAGGGAGGAGAGAGAGGATGGTAAACGGGAAAAAATGAGGGAGGGAGAGTGAGGTGAATGAGGGGACAGAGGGGACAGCGGAAAGAGGGGAAAACCATTCATGTGAGAGGAGAGGGAGACAGCGAGGAAAGAGGGAGAGGAAAGAGGGAGATGGATTAAGGAGAGAAGAGATTGAGAGGAAAGAGAGGAGAGAAGAAGGGATTGATGGGAAGGGGGAAGTGAAAGAGGTTGAGAAGAGGAGAGGGATAGAGAGGAGAGAGAGGAGTGGCTTCATAGGAGAAGGCAGGGAATTGATGGGAAAGGAGGAGAGGAGAGGGAGAGACTGGAAGGAAAGAGATGACGAAGGAAGGCGGAGACTGGAGAGATAGGAAGACTAAGAAGAAAAATAAAACGAAAAAGAGCAGAGGAAAGAGAAGAAAGGAGTGAGAGGATTAAAATAGGAAGAAGCGGGAGAGGGAGAGGGAGAGGGAGAGGGAGAGTTACTAGGTGAGGGAGGGAAACGTCTGGTTATATACTGTATGTTAGTTATTGACTCGTGTCTTCATCACTCTGTCTTCTAGGGTCGAGGCAAGAATCGTATCTCGACACCTTACGCGCCTTTACTGCGTCGTGTGTGTGCCCCTGTGGTCATGGTGGTGGGGAGGGGGATGGTGGTTAGCAGTCGTGGTGGTCTTGGTGGTTGGTAGGGATGGTGATGATGGTTGGGGGTCGTGATGGAGGTGGTGGTTAGTGGTCGTGATGGTAGTGGTTGAGATGGTTGTGATTGGTAATGGTTGTAGTGGTAATGATGGTTGATGGTGCTTGGTGGTGGTTACTGTGGGAGATAGTGGTGATGGTGGTTGGTCTTGGTAGTGACTGAGGGAGGCGGGTAGTGGCGGTGGTGATGGTTGGTGGTGGTCCAGGGAGGCGTGAATCTGTAGGTCACGCAACACACGACTTAGGAAAGAAATACATATTGTTGTGTTACCGATCATTAAGATAACTATGTGTGTGTGGAGAGAGAGACAACATACATATAGGCACACACACACACACACACACACACACACACACACACACACACACACACACACACGTTCTAGTTCGACAAAAAAAAAATTAAAAAAGTCACAAATATAGAAACAGGTACAGTCAAAACACTATTGTCATGGGTGTATTCCAAGCAACATTAACAGAGCAAATTATAAAGATTGTTTTTTTTTATTCAAATCAAACAACATAATATTGGTTTACATTTCCTAGCCTTGTTTCACCTCGTATACATAAAGCTGGGATTATAGCTTTGGCTTCTCATTCATAGCTTGATGTTATTGAGTTGATGATGGTATAAAAATATATATATTACAAATGGTTGAGAATTAATGATGATGGATATAAACAGGAATACCATAATAAGGGAGTGTTTGTTTTCACTAAGGTCGATATTTACAGAGACCTATTGGTTAGATTAGGTTCGGGTTAGGTTAGGTTGGGTTAGGTTAGGTTACGGTAGGGAGGTTACAATAGGTTAGGCTTCGGTTGGGTTGGGTTAGGTTCGGTTTGGTTAGGTTAAGATTAGTTTAATTTCAGTCGTATGGATTAGATTTGGTGAGTTAGGTTAAAATTTTAATTATGTAGGTTAGATTTGGTTAGGTTAATTTTTTTTATTTTATTTATTTATTTATTTTTTTTATTTTTTTCGGGGATTAGCCCACCGAGGCACGGGTCAATAATCCACATCAGGGCCTGGGGAGCAGCCTGGGATTTGGTCACAATTTTCGTGATGCCATATAGCAGCAGGGTCCACCATTAGACAACACATTATGTTGCCAATATCTTCCCAGGCGGTAGTACCTCCCTGTTTGGTAGCTGCCTACTACCTACTACCATAGGTTAGGTTAGGTTAAGTTTATCTTATTTTTGACTTAAGTTTGGTTTTAATCATCAGAAGACCCGAGACAACTTTACCCATTACAAACATAAAACTTATATAAAAGTTACAGAAACTCCGCTGATGTATTATACAAACTCCATCATAATTATATAAGAACCATTAGATATACGAGGATCATAAGAGGAAAAAATAAATACAAATTATACTTTAGTTATCCCGCGTTAATTCTCAAGACTCACCATCGAGATTTATGACAGAGAAGAAGACAAATTAAAAGGGCATTAGAGACGGGACACGACGATAATGTTTCTCCACACTAATAACCAACACCTACTTCGCTACTCTGAAAATATATCACTCGGTTAATTGAATTCTTAAATAACCTGATTTCATTTTCTCTCGCTCAGAGTTAGGATTTCTTGGTATAGGACTGTAAGGTCATTGAAACAAGAGGATAAAACACACACACACACACACACACACACACACACACACACACACACACACACACAAAAGACATGATTTTAGATTAGCCAGACGATAAGGTAACCGGGAAATAGTGTCTTATCATTTTAGCTAGTGTGCGTGTATAGTGTTGAAACCTGGTGTTTTTAAATCGAGTTAATATAGTTTTATTTCATATTGTATCGTTTGTTTGATTTAACTTTTTTAATATATAAACACCGACGATAAATGAGAGTACGTACAAATTAGTCATTAAATGATAAAATGCGTTTAAAAATCATAACACGAAGAGCTCGAATTTCCGACGAGGAAGAGCCATCAAAAATTTTCTAAAAAATGTATAAGCACTGAGACGTGATTTACAACTCTGCTTTCATTTAGTGTGTTGGACGTTTTAATTCTGAAACACACGGAATAGAAAAGGAATTTAATATAAAAATCAGGAGAGGAATCTATAGTTGACGGCTTCCTGATATTGATAAACAGGTCATATTGAGATGTTTGTTATGACGCGGTGAACAGATCTATATTACTGACAGACGAGGCTGTAAATTCGTGTATTAGAATGATTGTCCTTATCATTTTCCACTAAATTCTATTTAAGTGTAGAAAGTTTCAGTTGACTGCATCGACAAGAAAACATCAACATCAATATCAACAAATAACAACAACAACAACAACAACACAAACAGCAAGACTATGAACCACACAGACAAAATCAACAATAATAAAAACAACAACAAAACGCACCACTACCAACAACAACAACCGCATCTACAAAACTACAACACTAACAACAACTAAAATAACAACAACAACAACAGCCTACACTATAATAACTAGGTTTTAAACAAGTTGACATACACACTCGTACTTCATAAGTTGCGGTAGTTTGTGGAGTTTAACAAGACGCATAATTGGCCAAGGGGCAAAAAAATATAACTCTAAGTTTAATTGTTTATCTATATACATAAGATAAATTGTAAAAATAATAATAATAATAATAATAATAATTGACGGTTTATTGAAAAGGTTCTGCAGCCCGAAGGCTGAAAATATACATTGGACATGAATGACTTATTACATACATTGGTGGTTTAACAAAAGCCTTCATTAGAGAAAGGTGAAGGAACATACAGTGAACATACAGATTAATGTAGGTGTTGAACAGCAAACGCGTAGTGTAGTAACTCCCTCCCAGATGGTGTTAGGAGGGACCTCACGTGGTGTAGTAACTCCCTCACAGATGGTGTTATGAGGGACCTCACGTGGTGTAGTAACTCCCTCACAGATGGTGTTATGAGGGACCTCACGTGGTGTAGTAATTCCCTCACAGATGGTGTTATATGAGTGAGATTTGGTCCCAGGCCTTCTTATCGTAGACGGATTAACACATCGCTGGTTGTTGCTGGTTATCACTGGGTACCTGGGACCTCACTGTGTGAAGGTTAACTTGGGTACGACTGTTACTGTTGAGTTGAGCATTGTTCACCACTGTTCACCTCTGTTTAACACTGGTTCCATTCCTTTCCTAAACGAAATTGTAACTTCTGGCGAGAACTTGTTGATATTCCGGTGGGGAGGAGGGTTCAGGGGAGGGGGTTGGTAGGGGCCAACTTAACAGTTGACCTGGCTGCTCCGAGAGGAGCGCCAGGTACGTCTTGACCCTTCGGTGGTCAAGGATGTAAATTGTGTGTGTGTGTGTGTGTGGACGAGGGGATGGTTGTGCACTATCTCCTGTACTCCCACGAGAGGCTCAGGTGCCGCCCACGACCCCACACCCACGGGTCGGTCCACACCTTTGAAGATAATGTCCGCGACTTTGTTTATTAATAGCCCGGGTGATGCCGAGTACCTGGAGCAGTTCACCATATTCTTCTTGTCTGCTCTCTTCAGGATCTTCACCTGACTCGATAAATTATTTTGAAGTATTCCCAGTTAGGTTAGGTTAGGTTAGGTTAGGTTAGGTTAGGTTAGGTTAGGTTAGGTCAGGTTAGGTTAGGTTAGGTTAGGTTAGGGTAGGTTAGGTTAGGTTAGGTTAGGTCAGGTCAGGTCAGGTCAGGTCAGGTCAGGTTAGAGTAGGTTAAATTAGGTTAGATTAGGTTAGGTCTGCTGAAAATTTATAGATCTTAACACCGTATAGTCGCAAATATGAACGAGAATTGGTTGTAAATGAATTGTACTGCAGGAGTAGGATGGAGGTTTCTGTCTAGATAATCCCCTTCACTGTCCATCGTCCTCTGCTCTTCATAAAAGTGAATGAGACAGACATGCAACCAATAACGATATCGACATTGAAAAGAGAGTGAAAAGAAGAGAAAAAAGTGAATAACGTTGAGCGCTAACTCTCCATTGAATTCTAAATCCAAATATTCAATATAAAACTTGAACGCAAGTTACACCTACAGCCGTGAGTTAGTGAGGTGCTCTTTATACGCGCGTTTACTGTGTTTCCCCGTTTAGTTTACGTCCAGGGGGCTAGATATTTATATATACAGTTTACACCACTACGTTTCGCCCAGTCATTTCACTACGATGCCTTAATTTCAAGTGATAAAATTGTGAACGATCATTTTTTTTTTACCATTTGGAAGTTTTAGTGTGTGTTTTCGTATCGTGGCTTAGGAGGACAGATTTATAATGGTATATTTACTACTTACTTGTGAACGTTATGGGAGAGGGACGATAAAAGAGGCAGTCAAGCCGGCAGTACACTTAATAATCCTATTTTTTTTTCAACTTGGTTTAGATATTCACAACTGAATCCACTCGGAAGAATTAGCTATCCCTTAGGACAGGAGGAGGCAAGTGCTGTGTCTGTTTTCGTCCCCTCGGCCGCCGCCCCCGTTTGCAGTCGACAACAAAATAATGTTAAATTCAAACCCTACTTCATCTGGCGCTCGAGCTGTACACTGTAATATCTTACCTAAACCTTTTTCTTTTTATTTTTTTATTTTTCTTTCTTCTCTTGTTTTCTTTCCAACCATTATTCCAGTCATCATCTTCCTAATGTTAAAAAAAAAAATATGAGACCGGCATTAGGAACTTTTCTAAAATGAAGGAAACAGTATATCATTTTATTACTCCAGGATTTTCTGTTTCCTGTAATACGTCCAGAGCCTGTACCAAATCCTACATTCTTAATAACACAAACAATATTCTCGTCTACATCATTTACTTATTACAGTATTACCTGCCGTGTGTTTAAGAGTAACATTCTATATTAATTTAGAACATATATCTTAACCTTTTAATTTATATGTGTATGTCTAGGTAATATCCCGCCTTTGAAAGTCTCTCCTCAACTCTCCTTCCATAACCATGCTGATTTTTGGTCCGTGTTCCGTGTCCTATCCCAAGGCCAGTTACCCACGACAGCTCCGGTCAAACAGTATAGGGTAGAAAAACTCGAACTATGTGACCCCTTCTTCAAACTAAGACAAACATGTAACTTACCAGGGGAGATGGTGATGGTGAGGGTGGTGATGAGGGTAGTGGTGATGGGTTAGGTGATGGTGGTGGTAGAGGGGGAACGAGGTGGGGTAGTGATGGTGATGGAGGTGAGGGATGTTATTTGTCGTTGAGAGGTGAAGGGAGGCTGTTACATGTTACCTGTCAAAGTAACTTCTTCTTGCAGTGCGTATGTGTGTGTGTGTGAGTGTGTGTGCGTGTGTGTGTGCGTGCGTGCGTGTGCGTGTGTGCGTGCGTGTGTAAAAGGGTTAAAATCTGCTGCTTTCATTTTTATAAATAAACTGAGCTAAAACTGCAGGGCAATAACAGCGTCAAGTATCAAAGAAACGATTTATTTCCTGACACCGTAGTCGTTATTTTCACTACTCTGATTTTGAAAATATTTCCTCACCTTCTGCTCCCCATCCTCTTCCCTCTTTATTTTCCTCCTCCTCCTCCCTCTTTCCTCTCCTCTACCCCCTTCCCTCTCCTCTTCCCTTCCTCCTCCTCAACCCCCCAGCCCCCTCTTCCTCCTGCACCTAGTATGCCACCTACACACTCAACCCTCATCCACCCACTTACAGTATGTTAAAGAGCAATAGTGTGTGCCTTCTTAAGTATGTATAACACACACACACACACACACACACACAAACACCGCCTCAAGCACTGCAACCATCTGTCAGCGTCACCTCCTTCTGTGTTTACTTTCTCACTTCATTTTCGTCTTCCTCGGTCCTTCAGGTTTTCCCCGCCGTAATTTCCGACACTACATACAGGCAGCGGCATCGGGAGTCTTAAGGCAAGATTTACTAAGAGGAGGAAATATGATGTTTATACTCGGGGAAGGTTGTGTGTGTCGGGGGGAGCATCCACTGATTCGCCAAACTAGTTAAGTTTTCTCAACCATGAACTAACTCACACACACACACACACACACACACACACACACACACACACACACACACACACACACACACACACACACACACACACACGATCAATGGAAATCCTCCCAATAATATTTAGGACTATAATAATTTTTCAAGGAGATTTTCAACCAGACAAAATTATGATGTAAATTCACAACTGTAAATCACCCAAGAGTATAACATATGTGAGACAATAAAGAGTGAGAACAATTAATTATTGGCGCAATGGATTAACAGTGTGTCAACCACGTGTTCCCCCTGGTCCTATATGAGAGAAAGAGACAGAGAGAGAGAGAGATGCAATAAGTGTTGCAGGGAGAAGGGAGGGGAGCGGAAGAGAGGAAGTCATTGGGAGGGAGGAATAAGCGAGGTTAGTGGGAGGGAGAATGGAAGGCAGCGGGAGGGAGGAATATGGAAGGTTAGTGGTAGGGAGAAAGGAGGGGAGGGAGAAGAGAGAGCAATGGGAAGGAGAAGGGGGGGAGAGGGAGGGAGAAGGGAAGTAAGTGGAAGGGAGAAGGGAGGGAAGAGGGAGGGAGAGGAGAGGAGAGAGCAATGGGAGGGAGAAGTGAGGGGAGAGGGAGGGGTAGAAGGGAGGGAAGAGGGAGAGAGAGGAGAGGAGAGAGCAATGGGAGGGAGAAGTGAGGGGAGAGGGAGGGGTAGAAGGGAGGGCAACAAGAGGGAGGAAACATTATTGAAGAAGGGAGCCATAAGTAGAGTTTTAGGGGCGTTTCATCTCTACCCCGCAGCGTGGGCGTGGGAATCTACAGTACGTGTTCCATCTTGTATTGTCTGGATTGTTCTTTGCGTTTGTCTGTATGTGTCTTGTGTTTGTATGTTTGTGTTATATTTGTATGTGTATGTATGTATGTTACGTTTGTATGTGTTTGTATATGTATGTATGTTGCATTGTATATGTGTGTGTGTGTGTGTGTTTTAGGTATATTTTAGTTTCTAATTATATTTGTGTGAGTAAACGTGTACATGTATACACACACACACACACACACACACACACACCAAAAAGATAAAGGGATACAAATAATTAAAAACTCTTATTCAAAGATTTAAATTTATTTCATTATATTAATGAAATGTAAATTTATCCCACCGTCATTGCCTCTATATGTGTGTGTGCAGAAATATATCAGTTTTGCAATAATTTATCACTTATGAAATATTTTACAAAGTCGTCTTCATAGTTGTCATTTACAAGTCAATAAATTATTATGGGACATTTATTCTAATCTCATCATTCTTCTCAATGTAATTACTACACAAATTTATCACCAATCTTTGAAGGAAAAGTATAAACAGTTCGATTTATTTTTCAGATCTAATAGACGGGGAGTCTCGGTGAAGTATCTCAAATAGTCAATTGAGATTCAGTCGTGAGAAAATTACTTTAAACGAACCTAACTTGGCCGTCTCTTGAAAGCTTTTTCGAAGAGATCTGGTCTAGTCTGTTACTTCACAGTACTTCCCCTCTACTGATGACAACACACACGGTTTCTCTACTTATATTTCATAACTTATGTCTTTTAGTAAATCATAGGCTATCACTTACCACCTTTAATACAAAAAATTATATTTGTATATGATATTAAACTCATAGGAAAAAGGATAAAAGAATTAGGGTATTGCTGCCAAGAGACTCCAACAAATGTGAAAATCTCTTACACCCGGAGGTGATATAAATTGAAGAGAACGTTTGCAGGAAAGCAAGAGGGCTCAAGTTCTGACAAACGTTTCTGAGCCGTCGACGACTTTACGAAATCAGGTTAAGGCGCTTGGTAAAAATACAAGAACCAATTATGCTTTGTTTGTCACTCAATGGTTCCCGAGACACGAGAACGTTTCATGACAGATGAAACGACATTTCTTATTCATGTCTTTGAGGTCCTGACTTGTTGAAGAGGAACCCTGTTTTATACTGTATATCCTTTTGTGCCGGGGAAAGAACACAGAGGCGACCCTTGAACGATGAATCTCTCTCTCTCTCCACACACACACACACACACACACACACACACACACACACACACACACACACACACACACACACACACACACACACACTTTATACTAGAAGTTGGAGAGTAGCGCCATGTAAAACAGCGTGTCATTTGGTTGGTATGTCTGAGTTTTTTCTTTTGGCGTGTGTGTGTGTGTGTGTGTGTGTGTGTGTGGGTAGCATCATATCTCACAACTCGTCGAGGATCAGACGGAGTGTAGCGAGAGGAAACACTTGCTCTAGTTTTCACCTTACCCGGGGAGAGGGAGAGGGGGGACAGACACTTACCCGATTCTTGTGAAACTCCACCTCTGGGAGAACCACTTTAAAGGTGTAGACGGTGTGACTTATGGCTTGTTATCCATCTCTCTCTCTCTCTCTCTCTCTCTCTCTCTCTCTCTCTCTCTCTCTCTCGTCCACTCTCACACTTACACAGTCAATCGCCGGCTCACTATATTACGTTCAGGTGCATTTTCGGCGTTTGAAGAAAATATGAGCAGTTGGTCTCGGGGTAAACACGTCCGATGGGACCAATATACTCAAACATAATCACGAATAACACTTAAACATCTGAATTATCTATGTGTCTATCTACCCATCCCCTCTATCATCCTTTTCGCCCTTACACTATCCTCTGGAATGGATTAAGGGTAATAGAATTATCAAGGAAGAGAGGAAGAGGATATCACAGGGAGAATGGCGTAAGATAAGTGCAGAAAATGACAAAAAAGAGCTGAGACAACAAGGAGAAACATTCACTCACACCTTCTCGTATTGTCACCATGCACACGTAGTATAACAAGGTGAATATTTTAACAACTACATTCATTCACAACTCTCTATAACATTATTCACGTTGGGTCGTCATGCTCACTCAATATCATCAATATCTCGTATGAAAGAATAATCATCATCCACGTTCGTTCTCTTGGCAATGAATAAGAGACAGTGCCAATAACCTCTGTGGTACCTTGAGGAATGTCTTCTTAAGCATCAACCATCTCACATGACACCTCAAGACATCAATAATTCACTTCAGCTCTCTCTCTCTCTCTCTCTCTCTCTCTCTCTCTCTCTCTCTCTCTCTCTCTCTCTCTCTCTCTCTCTCTCTCTCTCTCTCTCTCTCTCTCTCTCTCTCTCTCTCTCGCCTAAACCTCCTCCAACTGCCTGTCGTGTCACTGCCATGTCACTCATCCACCAATACGATTTTGGTGTCTTCTCTTCCTCTAAGACTCTCCAGAGATTATTTATACCCCAAATGTTCTTCGTTATACATTCTATTATTCCTCAGCATTATCATTGTGCTTCTCAAACTATCTCTCTCTACTTCCTTCTCTCAGTCTTGGGTTTCTTAGTCGCTGGAGAACTTAAGACTCACACTTGTATCTCAGCTGTGAGTTTAGTGTTCTCTTCTAAATTATTTAAACTTTTACTCTAAAATTTGGTTTGTCATCTAAATCCTCCCAAATAAAGCAAATCCATCAATCTCTTGTGAAAACGTTAAATTGCGTCAATATTTACAACGTTTTTGTTTATATTCATCACTCAAAAGTATCATTTTATTTCGTTTTATTATTTTTATCTTTTTTTTCACAATTTAGAATATCACTCAATTAACTTTTACTGCAAATTGGAATCCTATATTTTGATTCCAGTTATGAATTTTTGTTTTAAGTTTTTATTTTATATTTTTGTGTGTGTAGTAAGTTTTAAGGAGCTATGGAGAGCGAATAATAAAGGTTGATGATTCAGTCTTTGAGAAGAATCACTTATTGGTTCGTTTAAAGAGTTATTGCAGAGGGTAAAAGGCGTCATGTTTTGGAAGTGTGTGTGTGGGGGGATAAAGACAGTGCCTTGGATGATGAAGTAACTAAACATATCCAAGTAAAATTGTATACATTGTTAATAAGTTGTCCCAAAAGATAACAGTAAAACATATAGACACACTGTTAACGTCTCCTGTACACATATTGTTCCCAAAACAATATCATACCACATATAAATACCTGATATTAACCCTCTAATTAAAAATAAACTTTCCTTATAAACTCGAGTTAGTTACCAGAGAATAAAACCATCTGATACCTGTATATATCCTGTTGTGTTTGGACCAATCACCGAGAGAAGACTAGACAAGCATTAGGCAGACTCAAAAGCAATCTTGATGAAGGCGTTAAATCACTCTCACTCACTCACTCACTCACTCACTCACTCAATCACTCACTCACTCACTCATCAAAGTAAATAACGTAGAAGCAGTCATACGAGATACTTTAATATCCGTCTTTACTAAAAATCAAGCTCTATGATATTACACATAACTTCTGAAGACGCTTGCATGCCTCGCTTAACTTGACCATAACGCGCGAATCACATTACTCAGACCCAGACAGAATATTGCCATCGGTGTGTGTGTGTGTGTGTGTGTGTGTGTGTGTGTGTGTGTGTGTGTGTGTGTGTGAGTGTGTGTGTGTGTGTGTGTGTGTGTGTGTGTGTGTGTGTGTGTGTGTGTGTGTGTGTGTGTGTGTGTGTGTGTGTGTGTGTGTGTGCAAGCCGGTCACCCCTGTACAGACGAGCTAAATGTTAATTGAATGACACTTGGTAGAATGGTTAGGAGATCAAAGATGGATGACCTCGGCGAGTTATAGGAGGATCAGGTCATAGGTTTAGCTTCAGGAGGAGGATCAGGTCATAGGTTTAGCTTCAGGAGGAGGATTAGGTCATGGGTTTAGCTTCAGGAGGAGGATCAGGTAATAGGTTTAGCTTCAAGAGGAGGAGGAGGATCAGGTCATAGGATTAGCTTCAAGAGGAGGAGGAGGATCAGGTCATAGGTTTAGCTTCAGGAGGAGGATTAGGTCATGGGTTTAGCTTCAGGAGGAGGATCAGGTAATAGGTTTAGCTTCAAGAGGAGGAGGAGGATCAGGTCATAGGATTAGCTTCAAGAGGAGGAGGAGGATCAGGTCATAGGTTTAGCTTCAGGAGGAGGATCAGGTCATGGGTTTAGCTCCAGGTGGAGGATCAGGTCATAGGTTTAGCTTCAGGAGGAGGATCAGGTCATAGGATTAGCTTCAGGAGGAGGACCAAATCATAGGTTTAGCTTCAGGAGGGAGACCAAGTCATAGGTTTAGCTTCAGGAGGAGGACCAAGTCATGGGTTTAGCTTCAGGAGGAGGACCAAGTCATGGGTTTAGCTTCAGGAGGAGGACCAAGTCATGGGTTTAGCTTCAGGAGGAGGACCAAGTCATGGGTTTAGCTTCAGGAGGAGGACCAAGTCATGGAGTTTAGCTTCAGGAGAGGGCAAGTCATAGGTTTAGCTTCAGGAGGAGGACCAAGTCATGGGTTTGGCTTCAGGAGGAGGATCAGGTCATAGGTTTAGCTTCAGGAGGAGGATCAGGTCGTGGGTTTAGCTCCAGGTGGAGGATCAGGTCATAGGTTTAGCTTCAGGAGGAGGATCAGGTCATAGGTTTAGCTTCAGGAGGAGGATCAGGTCATAGGTTTAGCTTCAGGAGGATTAGTGATGTTTTATTGTTTGTCTTTCGCTTTGGTTATCATCCTCTCTATATATCACTCCTGCAACAACAACAACAACAATAATAACAACAACAATAATAAAAACAACAACAAACATCAAGAAAAGACCAAGTGAATATCTTGGTCACGTGTGTTGGTTATGTGAGAATTTAGTAAATGATATGAACAAATAAATGAATGATATGAACAAAGATTTTATTGATATGAACAAGTAAATATTTTGGTCTTTATATCTATCTCTCTCTCACACAATGACTTTACAACACTAACCCCTTCCATCTCCTCTTCCACCCATTCCTTGTAGTGTTCGTAATGCCTCCATATACCTAACACTAAATTAACAGTGAACTCAACAACACAAGATATAATATAACCATCTCGACACATCAACAAAAGAGGAAGAGATAAAATAATGATTCAATTCGTCACCTGCAAAATACACCATAAGGAAAGCTCTTTACACCTGACGCCTTAATTACACCTACATTAATGTAATTAAACTGATTATAATGCTGTAAATCCTTCATACACTACTCTGGCTGCTGCCTCGCTCATGTAAGCCAATTAGTCCAGCTTACACGGACCGTCAAAAAAAGAGAGTGGAGTTAAGCGTCAGACGTAATAATAACACAGGTATTTAACGCCATCTGTGCAGCGTTGCCCTTGTTATAGCGGAGATAATGAGCTTTAGTGAAGAGGAGGATTGAGCCATGAGTAAAGCCTTGATTGACGAGGAGGGAGGCCAACCATGAACATGAATGCGATTAGCTGAGGGGGCCCAGTCATGAATATGTTTCACAGGGGGAGAAAGTCATGAATAAGAGGAACAGTCATGAAAAACATTTATACATGATGAATAACTCTAAGCATTATGAGACAAGTCGAGGCATCATAAGTCAAGGCATAACTAATCATCAGTAACTTGACGACGAGGCAACCTGACCCAATCTGACCTTGTGAGGATGCCTGTTGCAAGCTGTCACTCCACTCAAGTGATAGCAACAGCGGCTTCTCCTCCCTCCCTCTCTCTTGTTCCTGCCTCACTACCCTTCACTGACTGTCGACATGAAGCTCCAGGTGATACTCCCTTCCCTCAGGTACACACACACACACACACACACACACACACACACACACACACACACAGGTAATTCCTGAATCCTCTGCTAATTGGCCACAATACAGATACAGTGTGTGCAGTAAACGAGACATTTAGCTGCATGATTTAAGCTAGTATGATATATTGTATCCTGTTGCAAGCTTTTGGCAATTGTTGCAGGAAGTTGAAGCGTCTCTATTGATCTTTACCTCATACTCTGGTTTGCGATATTGGTTTGTCATAGAGAGTCGAGCCATATTTTTTCCCGTCCTAAAAATAGTCAGATTGTAATAAATACTAATTTTAACATATACAAGAAAAAAGAGGAAGTAAAGTTACAAATACATCAGTCTCTCCCTGAAAACATTAAATTAAAATGTTTTCTATATTTCAGCTGGTAAATGTTCACGTAAATTAACCTACAAAAAAACAAACTCAGTAAATACTAAATAAACTTAAATAAAAATAAATAACTAATACACAACTTCTTTTATTCTTAATATTCACTAACACGTCAACACCATACGGATATAATCTCGTTATCGTAATACTGAATTAATTTGTTCCTCTACCGAGACAAAAGCAAAGATAGCGTCATTTTCGTCTCCAGTTGCCTCTTGATGCTACTCATGTTTATATATTTTTAATTTCTTAATGTATTTCCTAATTTAAGGGAGTGGTGAAGGTGAAGGAGAATATGAGAGAACCTGAAACAGAAATAGAGAAGAGAATAAATGAGTGGTTTAAGAACTCCTCGTGACGGCGGAGTGCTAGAAATACTCTCATTAATGACTTGGTAGATAATTGCTGGTAAGAATGTGAGAAAAATTGGTAATTGAAAAAGGAAAGGCAATGACGAGAGAGAGAGAGAGAGAGAGAGAGAGAGAGAGAGAGAGAGAGAGAGAGAGAGAGAGCAGATGAACAACAGACTCATCATCTATAATTTCTAGTAAGCTAAACTTTAAACTTAATTTCCGATACAATTGTGTTTCATATGACGCAAACTTTTTTAAGAACAGATTAAAAAACAAAAACAATAAACAATATAGTCGTTTTAACCAGATCCGTCCTCATGGTCTCGGTCAGGGATTCGGTCGAGTTATCAGATCCTAAGTGCCGAAATCGTGACTATTTAGACCGTAATCCCGAGTACTTCTAAGGCGAAACCGAGACACTGGAAGTTCAATCTAGAGTACAACACCTCTTCTGAGTACTATTTTGTTTTTACGTATTTACAAAGTCATTGACATCAACAACACCAACTACAACAACACCAACACCAACAACACCAACACCAACAACACCACCATCAACAACAACAACTTCCTACCACCATCAACAACAACAACCCCAACAACTACAAAAACAACCCCAACTACAACAACAACAACAAGCACTTAGTAATCAGTGAGGCGTAAAGCAAAATAGGTTGAGGTTAAGGGAGGAGGCGGTGATCCCCACTTGGCTGCTCCTGACACATGGGCCGCCTTACAGCTCACCACGGCAGGTGCGACAACAGAAAAACTTGGCAATTTATCTGACGCGTCTGGATTCTTCCCCTTGTGTAAATTGCTCTTTCAACCGCTGATTTACCGCTTTCATAAATATTTCTCAATTTATCTTTTGAGCTCCTTTCGTCTATTGTACTGTATGTATATATGTATGTATGTATGTATGTATGTATGTATGTATGTATGTATGTATGTATGTATGTATTAGTCATGACATAGGGTTTAAATGTTACCCTCAACATCAGGAGTGTTGTGTTTGAAATTTGTCGAAGTATGAGACTAAGGGAACTCGGCACTCTATTCCGACTTTACGTCACATTATTACGTCACAGTTTGTTTTAAGATTCAGCTTGAGTGGTAGAAAAGCTTAATCCGTTTTCTTTTTCTTTTGGCCCTGAGGGTAAGTGACCCCTAAAATACCAGAGATTTATATATGACAACAAGACCTTCAACTGACGGCGAGGAGACAGGTCGTGTCGTGGTCATGCCGGTCCCCTACAGCTCACACATTAAGTAGTGTGGAGTTTCCCTTCCGGTTGCTTGCCAGGGTTAACAGGGAGGGAGGGACCTCACACATCAGGCACAATAACAAGGCATTTTTTGTGTTTCCCTCACCGTTACAATTCTCACTTCAGTAGTAGAATATTATCATCTGCTGAATAATGAGTTGAGGGACTTTAATCACCGACCACTCGAGGTAAGAAGAGTTAAGTAAGTCATCTAAAAAACCTTCTTATTCGCCTAATATTTGTTGACTATCAGGTAATCTCTTACAGGTGCGTCTCTTCCAGGGGGTGAGGGTCCTGATGTATGTTCCTTGTATTTAGAGTCGCATTATGTCGTATACAAGATGATTGTTTACCTTCAAGCTCTCACACAGCTCTGGCAGCCAAACTAAAGCTGATCTGACGGCTTAGTCTCACACTGCTTACTGAGCGATATCTCAAACTGGTGAGAGAGAGAGAGAGGGAGAGAGAGAGAGAGAGAGAGAGAGAGAGAGAGAGAGAGAGAGAGAGAGTGTATGTGACCACGAAATATATGCGTTATGTTTACCTTCGTTGACCTTATAAACCATACCTCACAGTGCACGGCAGCCACGTCCCTTCCTAATGGTGATATACGGTATTAAACAGCCACGCCAGTTAGATAAAACACTCTCGTATGGTTCGTTGAGACTGCCAAGGACACACTTGTGACCCGAGGAACGGAGGTGTTTATGCCAGTGTGTGTAAGTTGCTCGTACAGTGTAGCAGTCAGTCACACCTCGAGGGAAGTTAACAGATGTGCGGTGTAGGGAATCCACAAAAGTTTCTTAGAGTTAATAGTTTGAGGAATTTATCGAAATACCTCTTCTCCCTCCTTCTCCTTCCCTTCCCTCCTTTTTCCTTTCCCTCCCATCCTCCTTTAGCCTCCTTTCCTTCCTCCTCCGTCTATTCCCCCCTCCATCCCTTCCTCTCTCCATCCGTCCTTCCCTTCCTTCCTCCCCCCCCTCCTTCCAACCCTCACTCCCTTCCTCCCTCGCATCATGGATGAAGCATTAAAATGAATGCCTAAAATTATTCGGTGATCCACTTCCTGCCCTGAGTGACGTCATTACCTTTTTTGCCCTATGTGACATCACTAGCCCCCCTTATCCTAAGTGACGCCATTACCCCCCTTACCCTGATGCCACTACCTCCTTTGCCCTAAGTGAAGCTACTGCTCCCTTGCCCTCATGCCACTACTCTCTTGCCATCATGCCACTACCCCCACTTACCCTGAGTACTTCATCATCAGGAGCACAGCGAGCCGTACTTAACAGCACATTAGCATCATGGCACTCCTGTATCCATCCAACTCATCTTTTATCCATTCCGTGATCAAAGGTAAAGCGCCTCGAGAAGTAATATTTTTTTCTTTCAAATAATGAACAAAATATAATAGAAAATAACATATAAATGTTTTTGACCGACACAACAGGAGTTTGTCAAGAGAATCAGCGACTACAGACAAACACAATAAATACGACTCTTTATAAACACATAAGATGAAGGGGAAAATGAAGTAAAACTTTGTTCAACTCAAAAATAAATTTATTGTTTGTTCTTGTGTAAAAAACAGATATTTTTGAAAACGTTCGTGAGAGCTGGAGTAGATGTTCATTTCCGCTGTAATAATAAATAAAGTGAACAACAAACTAAACATAACAATGAATTTATATATAAATGATGTATAAATAATTATATAAAATAAACAAATAACAATTCAGCGAAACATGAAATGGCTGTCCTTTCAGAATTAAATTAAAGAGACAACGCAACATTAATATTAACTAAACAATAAAATTTATTAGGGAGACTTCATTGAGAGAGAGAGAGAGAGAGAGAGAGAGAGAGAGAGAGAGAGAGAGAGAGAGAGAGAGAGAGAGAGTGAGTTTACTTTGAATTAGTAACAGCAGCAATAACAATAACAATTTCGTTTATTGCAGGAATCTGTCATAACGTAATAGCTTGAATGATCCGGCGGTCGTAAAGTGACGGAGGCGGGAGGGGGGGAGGGGGGGGAGGTGTGGTTAGGCAGGGTAGACTCACCATATTATATTCAGGGGTCATTTTCAAGCCCATTAGTGCATCAGCAGTTGCATCATGAACTGGCAACAGAGTCTATGCAACAATATTATTATTACCGGCACACTGATATAAATAATAGTTATAGTCATTTCAACAATAGTGTCTATAACATTACCGTCAAACCTGCTCTCCCATAGTGATGGATATTGTACAAATTAATGTTGATGTCATCAAGAATGCTTCACTGCTCTTAAACTAAGACTTTAATGAGTATAAAACACTTACATATAAAACTTTAGGTACTATATTTAATCATATATAATTGCCTTGCATATTTTATAGCCAAACAAATACCGAGAATCCTTATGTACAAAGGTTACGTGTTCGTGTTTATATGTTTAGTTATTACAGAGCTGCTGGTACGGGTCCTCTCAGCTGCTACCTCAGTCATGGCAGGTTTTTACTGCGAGCGGCTTGATTGCTATATTCCTCCAGTACATTAATCCTAATCCATTCCATTCAGCGCCAGACTCTTAGCAGGACGTCAAAGCTCTCTTTTAAAAGATCTATTGCTTCCATTCTCACGTCTCATCCATCTTCCCGCAGGTGTCCTGGATGCGTAGCGTGGATGACGTGCTCGAGCTAATCACCTGGGACACTCACACCTACGCTAAGGACAGCAGGTGAGTGTGTGGGTGCGTTGAGCATCACCTGGGACAGTCACACCTATGCTAAGGATAACAGGTGAGTGTGTGGGTGTGTTGAGATCACACCAGAAGCACAACAGATGGTGTTTGATAGTGACAAAGGCTCTAATCTTGCTCCCTTACACTTTACGCGTCACATACAAGCACAACAAATGCCTATATATAGATCAAACACTCGCATATAATGAACTACATTTAATTAGTTGACATCACCAGCGTCTATAACTGTCATACGTAACATTATACTCTATCTAAGGACATATAAAATAGAAACTACATAAGACCATAAGACCATGAAAATTACTAGTGCACAACAATCATCTTTTCGAGGAACAAGACATCCGGTACATTTCTCTTATAAAGGAAATATAAAGTAGCTTACCCAATCTCGGGGTCATAGAAGATTGTTAAAAATACCTTCCCTTCGTGATCAATAAACAGGTGAAATTACTGGTTAAAAAATACATAATACAGCTTTTATGTATTACGGAAGTAGAGTTCGTAAAGCGCAGCGTATATACACTTTCCCTCTCTCTCAATAAAGTCACGAGGGAAATATCTTAGGTCACCTTCTGGTTGGTTGTATTAAAGGGGACGAATGTAGTCATGGAGGAAGAGATAGAGAGAGAGAGAGAGAGAGAGAGAGAGAGAGAGATAGAGAGAGAGAGAGAGAGACCACACTGTTACTGGTCTACCTGAAGCTTATACACTTTTTTTTGGGGGGGGGGGAGGGTGAGAAGGAAGAGTGTGTCACGTGCAGCAGAAGTTGACGAGGAGAGGCAAAAGACAATTACCTTTTCTCAACGTATTGGGTCCTTTCCTTGTCTCTGTCTTGTTGATTTACTAAAAGAGGAAGTAGGTGAGGGAAAAAACGAAGAGGAAAATTAAGGAAAAGAGTTTCAAAAGAAAATAATAATTATAACATCAATAATGATTATACTACTACTACTACTACTATTTTTGTATAAAATAGCCCCCAGCCTCCCTAATAGCCACACCTTCGCCACCATTTTATTACCTTAATATTAAAAATCCTAATAAAAAAGTAGCTACCTTAGGTGAGTTAGTTAAGCCACACATCTATGCGACATTCAGTGACTGTTCCCTCATAGTCAGTATCAGCGACTCCTGTTGGCTTTGGGTCCGAAGATCTCGTTCCCCTGAGGCAAAGCAATACAGACCCAAGCAGAGAGAAGGACAGTCGACATCTCAACCAGGCTACAACGCAGCTTCTGGGCTACTGCTTCTGTTCAGATAACAATTCTGCCAGTCTTGCATAGATGCATCTTGCACTTGGTCCCATCCCGCCAGAGGTTGTGAACACCAGAGGGGTGAAGCTGCTCTGATTCACATTCTGAATTCTCTTGGATTTCGCCCTGTTCTTGTCATTCTCGTTCCTCTTGCGTGCAGCCTCGAGAGCTAGGTTTCGGTGACATGCGGCCATGGGATCGAAAATCCTGATGTCAAAGAAGGCTCGCTACGTCCAGAACCCTCGAGCACTGATGGCCACACGGACTTCGTTGGATTACTACTACTGTACTACTACTACTACAAATAATAATAATAATAATAATAATAATGATAATAATAATAATAATAATAATAATAATAATAATAATAATAATAATAATAATAATAATGAGAAGACGATGTAATACAATCTGTTCTCGCCGTCTTCTGTAAATAGCTGTACTTTTGAGCTGTAGCGTCGTCGGGATAACCAACTGAAAATACTGTGCCAACTTCACAAAATAGGTCACTTTAATTATACTCAAGGTGCCAAGGTGCCAAGGAATTAAGTCAGCATACTCAAGAGACAATACCTAAGGAAAAAGACACATATCTAAGGGGAAACAGACATATCTAAGGGGAAACAGACATATCTAAGGGGAAACAGACATATCTAAGGGGAAACAGACATATCTAAGGGGAAACAGACATATCTAAGGGAAACAGACACATCTAAGGGGGAAACAGACATCCTAATTAAGGTAACGTTTTTCCCGAGACTGTCCTTAGCCCCATCAGTGAGAAATGTGAGGCCCCTAAAACTAACCTTCTGTGTGAGGGGAAATGAAGGGATGTGGGGAAGGGGGAGGGTAGGATGCATGAGTAATGGAATGGTGGGGAGGAGAGGGGAGAGGAGAAGGAATAGAAGGAGAGGGGAAAGAAAGTGGAGGGGAGAGTTTTTTTGGATTAGTCCACCCGGGCACAGGTCACTGACCCACATCGGGGCCTGGGGGAGGAAAATTAAATAATAATAATAATAATAATAATAATAATAATAATAATAATAATAATAATAATAATAATTCAGATAAGTAAAATTTTAATAAAAAATGCAAAAAAAAATAATAAAAATATTGATAACAAAAAATAATAACACAATAATAATAATAATAATAATAATAATAATAATAATAATAATAATAATAATAATAATAAAGAAATACAAAAATACAAAAGATCAAGAGTGAGAAACAATATATGTTTGTTGTGTTGTGTTGTTAACAGTAAGAGAAACAATTGAGACCCTGCAATTGTGTGTAAACGAGGCAGAAGGTCCGATCAGCAACCTGGGACTTGGTCACAATTTTCGTGATGCCATATGGCAGCAGGGTCTACCATTAGACAACACATTATACTTCCAATATCTTCCCAGGCGGTAGTACCTCCCTGTTTGGTAGCTGCCTACTACCTACAGGGAAGGAGACGGAGAGGGAGAGGTGAGGAGACAAGAGAGGAGGGGAAGAGAGAGGATAGAAGGAAAGGGGAAACGTGGAGGTGATAGGTGGTAGGAGGGAGGAGAAGGGGACGGAGGAGTACAGGAAAAGGAAGAAGAGAAGAAGAGAGAAAACCCCTTAGAAAGTGTCTCAAAACGATGTTAACCTCTAAGAAAGAAAGAAAGAAAGAAAGAAAGAAAGAAAGAAAGAAAGAAAGAAAGAGATCAGTGAGAGGTTGAAGAAGAAATATTGGATATCAAATAAACCAAAATAATACATGCGACAGGAAAGGGAGAAACACGAAATGATAATAAATGGTAGAGAATATAAGAAAACGGGAATAAACAAGAGTAAAGAAGAGACAGGAAGGGGAAAGAGATAAACTGAAGAAAAAGAAAAAAGGAAATTAAATGAGAGAGATGACTTTAAATTCGTTGAAAGATGGAGACAGACAGACAGTAAAGACGGTCACAGGAGACATAAGACATAAAGGAATAAGGAATGATGAGATAATTATGAAAGAGAAGCAATAGTAAAGAGGGAACTAATAGAGCAGTGAAGAAAGTCATAGAGAGGGAAAGTTAACAGAGAGGGAAAATTATATAACAAATTATATAGCAGTGGGAGAACGACTTAAAAGAGGGGTACAATAATATTATGGGAGAAATTATATAACAGCTAGGATGCTATGAGAGAGAGAGAGAGAGAGAGAGAGAGAGAGAGAGAGAGAGAGAGAGAGAGAGAGAGAGAGGGTGAAATATAATAACAATAGGAAATAATATAGAAGGGATAATTATAAAAAGCTTTTATGTACTCGAGGGAATAAATATAACAGAGGAATTTATAGACATGATTTTACTGTACATTATTATATTAAAGCGGATGTTATCTAGCAGAGAGGAAGGAATGGAGCAGAACCAACCCACCTTCCCCCCACCCTCTCCTCCCCCCCTTCACCCTCTCCCTCTCTCCCCCCCCTCTTCCCCCTCCCCCACCCTCCCCCACCTCTCCTCCCCACCCTTCTCCTCACCTCCCTCACCCTCCCTCCTCTCCCCCAAAAGTAAAAAATATAAAATTAATAACTACAGAGTTGAAATAAGAGAACCGAAATATAGATAAAATATTAGAATGCAGAAATATACACTAAAGGTTATATATTACAGCACAAATTACGTGATGCACAAAGAGGAGTAGGGGAAAAAACGGAATAAATGACCCTGCAATACGGAAATCAAGAACAATGTTGGGAAGGGATATGTGTGAGAGAGAGAGACGGGGGAGGGGTAAAGAGAGAGAGAGAGAAAGAGAGTAGGAGAGAGAGAGGGGGAGGGGAAGTAGGGAGAGAGAGAAAAGAGAGTAGGGGAGAGAGGGGGATAAGGAAAGTAGAGAGAGAGAGAGAGAGAGAGAGAGGGAGAGAGAAAAGACAGTAGGAGGAGACAAGGGGTAGAGAGAGAGAGAGAGAGAGAGAAACAACGCAATCGTTAAATGATGCTTATTTGCATGCATACCTCACCTGCTAACACGGAAGACAAACAGACTAAATTAGGTGGAATGTATACCTCACAGTGGTCTATTTGTCCCATGGGGTGAGAGGGTGAGGAGAGGGTTATATTCCTTTTTGGGAGGCATTTACAACTGGACCTGGGGGAGGCATTTACAACTGAAACCTGGGAAGGCATTTACAACTGAGACCTGGGGGAGGCATTTACAACTGAGACCTGGGAAGGCACTTACAACTGAGACCTGGGGGAGGCATTACAACTGAGACCTGGGAAGGCAACTGAGACCTGGGGGGATTACAACTGAGACCTGGGAAACACTGAGACCTGGGGGAGGCATTACAACTGAGACCTGGGGGGAAGGCACCTACAACTGAGACCTGGGGGAGGCATTTACAACTGAGACCTGGGGAGGCATTTACAGCTGAGACCTGGGGGAAGGCACTACAACTGAGACCTGGGGGAGGCATTTACAACTGAGACCTGGGGGGAGGCACTTACACTGAGACCTGGGGGAGGCATTTACAACTGGACCGGGGGGCATTTACAACTGAGACCTGGGGAGGCCTGGGGGAGGCATTTACAACTGAGACCTAGGGAGGGAAGGCACTTGCTGAGACCTGGGGAGGCATTTACAACTGACACCTGGGGGAGGCATTTACAACTGAGACCTGGGGGAGGCATTTACAACTGAGACCTGGGGGGGAGGCACTGAGACCTGGGGAGACCTGGGGGAGGCATTTACAACTGAGACCTGGGGGAGGCTTACAACTGAGACCTGGGGAGGAGGCATTTACAACTGAGACCTGGGGAAGGCACACAACTGAGACCTGGGGGAGGAGGCATTCAACCTGAGACTTGGGGGGGAGGCACTACAGCTGAGACCTGGGGGAGGAGGCATTTACACTGAGACCTGGGGAAGGCACTAACTGAGACCTGGGGGGAAAGCCTGAGACCTGCAACTGAGACCTGGGGGAGGCATTTACAACTGAGAGGCCTGGGGGGAGGCATTTACAGCTGAGACCTGGAAGGCACTTACAACTGAGACCTGGAAGGCACTTACAACTGAGACCTGGCGGGGTGTAATTCGTTAAAGTTGATGTCTTTCTCATGTAATTCAGTTTAAATGCCTATTGATGTTTGTTTATTGGGTAGTTGAAGGAGTTTGGTAGGGGGGGTAGAGGCTGTGAGAATTTCGGAAAATTTTTGAATCGAGGTTTAGTCTTGTATTGCAGGTGTGGTGGTAGAGTATGGCTGTGTTACAGGTGTGGTGAGAGAGTATGGTTGTGTTACAGGTGTGGTGGGAGAGTGTGATTGTGTTACAGGTGTGGTAGGAGAGTATGGTTGTGTTGCAGTTGTGGTGGTGAGGTGTGGTGATGTGGTAGGAGAGTATGGTTGTGTTACAGGTGTGGGGTGGTGTGGTTGTGTTACAGGTGTGGTGGGAGAGTATGGTTGTGTTACAGGTGTGGTGGGAGAGTGGTTGTGTTACAGGTGTGGTAGGAGGTATGGTTGTGTTACAGGTGTGGTGGTGGGTTGTGTTACAGGTGTGGTGGGAGGTGTGGTTGTGTTACAGGTGTGGTGGGAGGTATGGTTGTGTTACAGGTGTGGTAGGAGAGTGTGGTTGTGTTACTGGTGTGGTGGTAGAGTATGGTTGTGTTACAGGTGGTAGGGGGAGTGTGGTTGAGATACAGGTGTGTGGGGTGTGGGGTGTGCAGGGTGTGGTAGGAGAGTGTGGTTGTGTTACAGGTGTGGTGGGAGAGTGTGGTTGTGTTATAGGTATGGTGGTAGAGTGGTTGTGTTACAGGTGTGGTAGGAGAGTGTGGTTGTGTTACAGGTGTGGTGAGTGTGGTTGTGTTCAGGTGTGGTGGGAGGTGTGGTTGTGTTATAGGTATGGTGGTAGGGTGTGGTTGTGTTACAGGTGTGGTGGGAGGTGGTTGTGTTACGGTTGTGGTGGGAGAGTGTGGTTGTGTTACAGTGTGTGGGAGAGTGGTGTGTGGTGAGATACAGTGTTACAGGTGGTGGGAGAGTGTGGTGTGTTACAGTTGTGGTGGAGAGTGTGATTGTGTTACAGGTGTGGTGGGAGAGTGTGGTTGTGTTACAGGTGTGGGGGAGAGTGTGGTTGTGTTACAGTTGTGTGGGAGATGATTGTGTTGTGGTGGGAGAGTGTGATTGTGTTACAGGTGTGGTGGGAGAGTGTGGTTGTGTTACAGGTGTGGTGGGAGGTGTGATTGTGTTACAGGTGTGGTGGGAGAGTGTGGTTGTGTTACAGTTGTGGTGGGAGAGTGTGATTGTGTTACAGGTGTGGTGGGAGAGTATGGTTGTGTTACAGCTGTGGTGGGAGAATGTGGCTGTGTGGTCTCAGGGGGAAGTGTTAACTAAGTCGCTCTTATGATAGAGTTAAGAGGCTGATGATGGTACTTATTTACTCCCTTTATTTTCCTCAACTTAGCGGACGTTGTCAAATAGCCCTGAGCTGTGTGTGTGTGTGTGTGTGTGTGTGTGTGTGTGTGTGTGTGTGTGTGTGTGTGTGTGTGTGAACTGTGGGAACGATTCTGTGCGGAAATAGGCTTCATGTCTCACCAGCGATGCAAGCACAGAAGCGATTTTCTACACCAAAGTCTATGCTGCTTCTTCGGACTAGCTAGATCCTAACGTAACGTAACGTAACGTAACGTAACCTAACCTTCTTCAGTTATAATTTATGATGATAAACGAAGTCTTAAATGAAACAAAGCAAATCCTATATACGAATTAATTTCGCTGAAGTTGTAGCCATAAAACGGAAAATTAATCCCTATCTGGCAAAAACATTGATTACGTTTTAAAGCTTATAGGCGATCATCCCTATTTAACGTTATGCATACATACATACATACCTATACATACATACATATAACTGAAGGGGAAAGTATGATGGGCCGCCCTTAAATCTATGTTGTATATTGCTCTACACTGCGCCATTTAACAGTTTCATGGAATATGTATAGAACATAATCCTGACCGGCCATTAGAGGCAGAGTGCGCTGAGTGATGATGCACAGCTAAAACTGGGCTTATCGCTGCATGCCGTGGAAGCTGTGATAATGATTAAATGCCCAACCCACGCAAAAACACCCTGGCATTTTTTCTTTACCTTAGCGCACCAAGTTTGTTATAAGGGGGGGGGGGATGAGGCATCTGCTGAAGGAATGTTTGTATGTTTCCTCTGCCAACATCCTCATGTCTAATGAAAATAATGTGTGTATGTGACTGTGGTGCCTATCGGGTTTATAGGAATTACCTGTGTCATATGTTGCCACGTTTTTACATCTCGCACAAACTCTCCTCGTGAGGCGGCTGAACGCTGGGATTTCATTTTTTATTTTCAATCGTAGTTTTATCCCTCCGGTAATCCTCAGTAATTCTTGTAAAAGATCTGGTCATGTGTTTGAATGGCAGCGCTGCAAATTTTCGTAATATTTGGTGTAGGAGAACTGACCCTCTTCATGGATATTCATGAACTATAAAATCCTGTTTCTAGTCTCACGCTGTGCCCACTCTCGTTTACTGTTTGTGTGAGAGAGGAGGTTTTGTGGCTACGTCTTTGCATATATATATATATATATATATATATATATATATATATATATATATATATATATATATATATATATATATATATATATATATATACATGTGTGTGTGTGTGTGTGTGTGTGTGTGTGTGTGTGTGTGTGCACGCACACCTCGTTCTCACTTAACCAAGCGAACACTTACCTCTCATTCATCCTCTTACTTTACATAATAGTGGGAACCTCTCCAGACAGCCCAGATCTGCCAAGCCTGTAGAATGGTAACAACAATGAGAGAGGCTGCACCTGGCCAGCCAATAGTCTTAACCACCGGGTATAACCAGAGCCGCCCTGATCGTTCCTACACCTTACTCAGTGTTGCTGCCCGCGGTAAACGACGTCCAAGAGCTCCCTCAAGCAGACCAACACGGTGTATCCCGGGCTTCATTACACCCAACACCGTTTTGTAGGCAGGTGAGGCAATGGTGCACAGAACTCTATCTAGAGGCAGCCACTGACATCAACAAGAGCGTCAGTAAAGGTTTCATTATACCTTGGAGCGACGGATCAAGTTCTTTTGGCTAAGATCACAATATTTTTCAACATTTGTCTTGCTCACTATATTCCTGACGCTATCATACTCATCCACCGTATATTTTCTGTGTCCTGGAGAGAAATGTGACGATCACCTCCACTGCCGTCAGAACTGTTAGCTGAGAGACCTTGGATTCGAGATCTCACTCTAAATCTCGAAGATGTAATTCATGCAGCGTGGGCCTGTGCCAACAACTTCACCGAAGGAGAATAAAGTCGAACTTCAATGAAACGAGATTATAAGATCGCCTTTCATCTTTTTTAAGTGAGAAATTCGGTAATCAAAAGACTACCTACAACACTTCTCTGATTCCTCCCCTCCATCTAGATCGTCTTAGGCAACGTCTCGGTAACATGAAGTAGATTCTGAGGAGAGTGCCCGGTGGTGTCATTCTCTAGCCTCCTCAATTTTCTTAGAGACCGGAGGAAGAGCAGATCGTTAATTCAGTAAATTCAAAGGTCGGTTCTTATCCAGTGACATTTGTGTTAGGACGGGAGAACTCTGAGTTAGCTGCCCGCGGTGGGGTGAGGATAAAGGATAATGCCCAAGGTTTCCGTTTTAGTTTCTTTAAACCTGAAATTATCTCGTCCGTTTCAACACACACACACACACACACACATTTATTCCTCACTGTCGCTTTCTCTGTCTCGTTCTATCTAACTCTCTCTCTCTTTCTCCCTCTCTTCCGCCCCTCTTTCACTTTCCTCCTCCTTCCCCTCCCTCATCCTTTTTCCCAGTTCTCCTCCCTCTTCTCTCTCCCTCACCCTCCTTCTTTCTCTCTCTCTCTCCCTCACCCCTTCTCTCCCTCACCTTCATTTTCTCACTCTTTCTACCTCTCTCTTATCTCTCCCTCCTTCACCTTCATTCCTCCTCCTTCCACTTCCTTTCTGTCCCATTCTCCCACTCTCCCTCATTCTCCTTCCCACTCCTCCCTCATTCTCCCTCTCCCTCTCCTCCTTCCTCATTCCTCCTCCTCTCCCCTCCTCTCTCTCCCTTTCTCCCTCTCTCACTCACTTTACTCAAGAATTAAATCATCTCCGCCGCTATGTACATTATGAAAAAAAAAAGAATGAAAATTTGTTCACCTATTAAGCGATTACAATGGATTAAAGGGAGTCCAAACAGGTAGCTGAAGTCCCTGTGTCTCTCATAGTCACTTTGTCCTCATAATGTGATGGCTCAGTCAAGCTGATTATAGTATCCGAGTTGATCCGTTTAGTGAACTCCTTTGGTCACCTTACCTCCCTTTATCGGAGCACTGAGCCCTACTAGGTTCACGGATTAGGGGAGGAGGTGGTGGTGGAGGGTAGGGTGGAGGAGGAGGAGCAGGTGGTGGAGGGAAGGGTGGGGGAGGAAGAGGTGGTGGAGGAGGAGCAAGTGGTGGAGGGAAGGGTGGAGGAGAAGCAGGTGGTGGAAGGGAAGATGGAGGAGGAAGGGTGGTGGAGGAGGTGGTGGGTGGAAGGTAGGGTGGAGGAGGAGGAGCAGGTGGTGGAGGGAAGGGTGGAGGAGGATTAGCAGGTGGTGGAGGGGGTGGGGGGAGGAAGAGGTGGGAGGAGGAGCAGGTGGTGGACGGAGGTGGAGGAGGGGCAGGGTGGAGGCAAGGGTGGGGGAGGAAGAGGTGGTGGAGGAGGAGGTGCAGATGATGGAGGAGGGGAGGTACTGAAGGAGGAGGAGGTGGTGGAGGGAAGGGTGGAGGAGAAGCAGGTGGTGGAAGGGAAGAGGGAGGAGGAGGAGGAGGAGGAGGAGGTGGTGGAGGTAGTGAAGGAAGGAGGAAAAAATAAAGGTTGTGTAGATTTGTGGTTTACGCTTTGAAATGGCTGAGGACTAGGAACTTCACAGTGAATATATTCAATAATGAGTCGCTATTATACGTCTAGTGACTCGTCCAAGAGGCCAGGCATACAGTGCAGTGTAACATTTGATTGAGTCTTCATAGTCCGGATGCACGCGAACGAGGTGGAGCGTCATTATATCGATATTCGGTTTTAGTTCATCGGATTTTTTTGGGGGGGGAGGGGGGAGGGGTGGAAATAAATGGAACACCCCGGCCCTGTAAACTAACTCTCTATGATGAAATGATTTAGTTATGATCTCATTCCGTCGACTGAAAAATACGAGATTATTTGAGGGGATTTTATCATTATTTCCATCTTTTCAGGGTTTTTCCCCCCGAATATTATTTTGCCGATGAAGAGACATGGGTATATAGGAATTTTTTTTTTAATAAACTGTATTTTATTCTTGCGCAAAAAAAATAAAAAATAAAATAACGTTAAAAAAAAATCCCATTTCTGTTTATAAATTTACAGTAAAACCCAACACCCCACCATATTACCTGTTGCCCCTTACGGTTAATACTTCACAAAACTTCGTCATCCTTTCACCAATAAGAAATGAGCCATGGTTTTATCCGAATAATATTTGGGGCTTGAAACTTAATCTGAAAATAATTAGATTACACAAGCGGGGGCGGGGGGTCTTTGATGAGGGTAGTAAGATCGGAGAAGATCCCCTAAGGGCTGTAAGCCCAGATTGCCCCCGCCTTAAAATACACCTTTTTTTAGCCCAGCATTACCTGCGCCTGTAAGTATGGAGGCATGAGCTTGGAGCAGCGTGGCAGAGGTGATGGATGGTGGAGTTTGGTACAGTAACCGATTTAATATAAAGGTAGTTATTTGTGTATCTCTCTCTCTCTCTCTCTCTCTCTCTCTCTCTCTCTCTCTCTCAAAAGTTCCTCCTCATCCTCCGTTTTATTTCATTTATTTTTCTCTCTCTCTTTTCTCTCCTTCCTCACTCT
Organism: Homarus americanus; assembly: GCF_018991925.1. Taxonomy (NCBI): domain Eukaryota; kingdom Metazoa; phylum Arthropoda; class Malacostraca; order Decapoda; family Nephropidae; genus Homarus; species Homarus americanus. Next base: position 86,409 of record NW_024732963.1, on the reverse strand, counting down.
CTCACTTTCTCACAGTCTCTCACTTGGACTCGTCAGTGGCGTGGTAAATTTCACACTTTCTGATTATGATGAAACTATAATTAAATTGATAGTTGTTTATTAACTATTTCTGAATTAGTCAACGAATAAAAGTTGTCCAATACTCTTCCCCACATCCCCGCCCCCACTCCCCCGCCCCCCCCGCCCCCGCCCCCATAAAGACATACATATCATATATCCAACAATTTCGTTATGTAAATACACTAGATCAATCAACATAAAGGTGAATTATCGAAAAGAAAACGTATTTACGGTTTATATAAATAGAGCGAAATAATTTACATAATGGAGAGATAACACAAGAAATTATTTAACAATTAGTGTAAACGAGTTGGGAAAAAAATTTACATAGTGGATACAGAACAAATATATAATGGTGTTTTAATCGATGTATATAAAGAATAAATTTTATTTGACTAGGTTATATAATAGGTGGATAATGAAAGAAATTGTGTCATTTTTGTATGCAGTTGCGTCACACACACACACACACACACACACACACACACACACACACACACACACACTGTTTTTTTTCAAGCTTCAGTATATGTTATAACGTTATGTAGTGTTGATTGGTTCATTCTATTTAGTGGTTAATGTTGCAATTCGTATTCCGGCGTTTTTTGTGTCAGGTTTTAGGGGCGGGGGGGGGTAAATTAAGTTAATATGTTTTGACTTACATCAACTGGTAATAACAGCGAATTCATTAAAATGCTAATCCTTGAGTACAGTCAATTAGTTTATGAATAAATATATATTTACCCCTTAGACGATAAGCCCCTTGATGCGACGGCCCTTGGGCGTGTTATAATTACGATGAGCGCGCTAGTACGATAACCCAATTGAATACGATAATTTAACTCCTCATGAATAATTATTTAATCCTCTCTCTCTCTCTTCCTCTCTCTCTCTCTCTCTCTCTCTCTCTCTCTCTCTCTCTCTCTCTCTCCTCTCTCTCTCTCTCTCTCTCTCTCTCTCTCTCATTACTCCATACTTTATCACGTCTCGCCTGCTTCATCTTTATTGGTCAATTACTCCACCTGATAGTACAGAATTTAAAGCTTGGATATAATGACCCAAAAAATAAGTATAGAAGAAGCGATTTATAGATAAGTTTACCTTGCCTGTAACCTCTTTACTTTGATGAAGAAAACGGAAAGTGATTAACATAACATAACATAACATAACATAACATAACATAGCATAGCATAGCATAGCATAGCATAGCATAACATAACATAACATAATATAACAACATAACATAACATAATATAACAACATAACATAACATAACAACATAACATAACAACAACATAACATAACATAACAACATAACATAACATAATATAACATAACATAACAAAACATAACATAACAACATAACATAACATAATATAACAACATAACATAACATAACATAACAACATAACATAACATAACAACATAACATAACATAACATAACAACATAACATAACATAATATAACAACATAACATAACATAATATAACAACATAACATAACATAATATAACAACATAACATAACATAACAACATAACATAACATAACAACATAACATAACATAATATAACATAACATAACAAAACATAACATAACAACATAACATAACATAATATAACAACATAACATAACATAACATAACAGTGCCTTCGAATGCTCTCTCTCTCTCTCTCTCTCTCTCTCTCTCTCTCTCTCTCTCTCTCTCTCTCTCTCTCTCTCTCTCTCTCCTCTCTCTCTCTCTCTCTCTCTCTCTCTCTCTCTCTCTCTCTCTCTCTCTCTCTCTCTCTCTCTCTCTCTCTCTCTCTCTCTCTCTCTCTCTCTCTCTTACTGTACCTTTACGCCTTCTCTACGTCCACCAACAGACAACACCTGATTCTTCACTACACTACACTACACTACACTACACTACACTACACTACACTACACTACACTACACTATCTTGTCCCCACCACTGACGCAAACATATGGTAGCTCCTGACACTCGCCTACACCCACTACGTCGCCGTCAGGAAAACAAACAGGTAGTAATTGATCCTTCCATCACCAGGTACACACTAAGACCCGTAGCCCGTCAGGTGAGACGCCCAGATAAATTCATCTCTCTCTCTTTGACTCTCTTTTTTATCTGTCTGTCTGTATGTCTTTCTTTCTTTCTTTCCTACGTCTATATCCCGTCGTCTGCGTCCTCTTTATCACTCTCTCTCTCTCTCTCTCTCTCTCTCTCTCTCTCTCTCTCTCTCTCTCTCTCTCTCTCTCTCTCTCTCTCTCTCTCTCTTTTTTATCTATATCCCGTCGTCTGCGTCCTCTTTATCACTCTGCTTAATCTCGTTTACATACAGGGTTGTACTCCACGGTGGTTGACTGTCGCTACTGCTGATGTACTGCCTTTAGTTATCTCACTTTAGAGGGATTACATACACTAACTTCGCTTACTCACTCACTCACTCACTCACTCACTCTCGCTCACTCACATATTCCGTCGCGCTTTCACACTCCGTCAATTCATTCACATATTTCCTGCCACACTTCCTTATTCACTCACTCCCTGAGCAGTGTAGAGAAAGAGTTATAGATTACCAATAGCAGAGGCAGACAGACAGACACAGACTGATAGACACAGACTGACAGACAGACAGTCAGACAGAGACAGACAGACAGACTACAACACAATAATGGAACGCTACATAGCTACCTGCGGGGCTTCTTCTGCATCTTAATTACATATCCGATTACCTGTCAGTGAGTGACCTGTGGCTTAGCAAGTGGATCAGAGTCTTCTGTGAGTGACTCGTGAGTAACACTGGTGACTGATGTGTAGACAAGAGAATAAATTGATTTTAAAGGAATAACAGAGGAAAGGGTAGATTAATTGTGTTTTTCTCTGGTCGACGTGTGAGGTCAAGTGAGTCAGCCGTGTTGTTCCTATTTTATGTGTAAGAATTGACTCTACTTCATAATATATTGGTACTTTATATGTATACAGTGTACATATTTAGGGTGATATAAAAAATCGGCAACATTTAAGTATTAACATAAATCCCATCATTGAAAGATAAACTTAAATAAATAATATTGTCATTAACTATACTAAACCAATGGAAGAATAAGTTCATTTAGAATGTGTTTGGTTCATTAGATAAGTTACCTCCTTGGAGTCTTGTAAAGCTGGTGACGTCCCCAGTTCGAACCCCTGCTATGTAGACGTTATTAGTTTATGCGTTGTATCTTCGGTCAGTCACAGTCTTATGTAACCCAAACAAAAAGACTCTTAATCACAAGTGAAATTTGAAGGTTATCTGTCTAGTAATGATTGAGAGAACGTATAGACAGACAGACAGACAGACAGACAGACAGACAGACAGACAGACAGACCCACCTATTCCTCCCCCTCCTATCCCTCCATCCCATTGCCCCCATACACTCAACCACCCCATTCTCTCAGACCTAACTCTCCCTAACTTCTTTTACACACACCCGAATTTCGTATTCATACGATTAAACTTTTTTCTGTAAGGTTAAGACAAGTCCTATACACGGTTAAACTTACCAGACACATAGACAAACTTTCACAGACACCTGGATTCTGATTATTGTCAAACATTCATAAGTTCATTGTTACCCCGTAGGCCTAATTAGATTCTCAATGTAAGTTGGTAGATATATTTTTCACCGTAGTTTATTTGATAAGTTGTTTGATTTCTCACGTTCACCAATTAAAGGAAATTTTTGTTAACGAAAGAACTTTTAGGGTTTTCCAGACCCTGCCTTGTGGGTGTGATCACGACTCAGAACCCGTGACCCTCGTATCATTAACTCTGTTGACGGTGTCTGGAACTAGTCATTTAGTTACTCTCTCTCTCTCTCTCTCTCTCTCTCTCTCTCTCTCTCTCTCTCTCTCTCTCTCTCTCTCTCTCTCTCTCTCTCTCTCATATATTACATAATCCCCTTCTCACTCTCTTTGTCTCTATTTTTCCCTGTTTTTTTATCTCTCTCTCTCTCTCCTTCCGTTTTCTCTCACCATTTCCTCAGAGACCGGACAAGCACATCACATGTTTTACGCCTCCATTATCACTGATGAGCATACTTTCATCTGTTTCCTTCTTGCCTGTGTGTGTGTGTGTGTGTGTGTGAGATCTATATACAGTTATATACATATACATATTTACTGTATATATTATACACGAAGAAATTTGTACACTCACACACACACACACACACACACACACACACACACACACACACACACACACACGTTGCTGTACACTAAGTCCGTCTTGGGATGTGGTATATAATTGTATTAATTTCCCCTAGCGGAGTTTGGCTTAAGTAGAAGAATTAACAGCTAAGGAGGGTGGATTAAGGATTGGTCATAACTGCTGAGGTGGTCGTACGCTTAGCAACGCTTAGAGGGAGATACAGTTAAGAGGAAAAACTCCCTCAGAGGTAAAAAAAAATCATTATCGTTAAGTCAGTAAGGAAAGGTAACACTGAACAAAGAAACATACCTGTGAAAATGTAATATTACAGTAATCATTAACTCATTACTTCCAGCCTGTAATCTTAACATTTGCCCTGTAACTTATAGCATGTATCCTGTAACCTGTAACCTGCAGTTCTAACCTGTAACCTCCAACTTTTGTAATATTTAGTGAGTTATTACTGGATTCTTGGGTAATATGAATCACCCTGGCCACCTCCCCCCCTCCTCCATCCTCTACCCCTAGTCCTTCTCCCCTCACCCTCACACCCTCCCCTCTTCCCCTCTCTCTCTCTCCCCTCACCCTCACACCCTCCCCTCTTCCCACTCTCCCTCTCTCCTCCCACCGTCACCCTCCTCCACTCGCTCCCCCCTCCACCAAGAATGGCTATTAATGTCACTATTACAACATTTACACTTGGTGGGAATTTTTTTTATTATTATTGTGTGTGTGTGTGTGTGTGTGTGTGTGTGTGTGTGTGTGTGTTTCTATGAGCGTGTGAATGTGTTTCTAATTCCACGTTGCTGTTATATCATATTGTCGTAAAAACAAAACTAATATCAATAAAATAACAATAACATCAAAAAAACCACGAAAAGACATAATTTCCATTTAACATAAGACAACTATTTTATTGAACTTAAGATCCAACCAAACGAATATTTATCGTAAGTGAATTAAAACAAAAACATAATCCTAAAGATATTACACTAAGTCACGGTACTACTCATTACATACAATCACTACACGATAAATTACCCTAAATACAATTACTCAAAAATTCAGACCTAATTGTATCGTATTGGATCTATAAGTGCATAACAAACTTTTGAACTATACTGTACGTAAGTCTGAAATCAATTAATATTTTTTGGTAATCGATTTCTTTCATTAATTATCATCGTATTTTTATTAGTTTGTGGAAGGGATATTATGAGGTTGAATCTGTGAGGTGATTATTATTTTTTGGTGGTGACTGTGCGTGGTGGGGTCGCGTGGCTGGACTTGATGGTGGTGATAATAATGGGGTGTGGGATGGGGGAAGGAAAGGGGTGGTGGAGAGGGGAGGGAAAAGGGGTAGTGGAGGACAAAGGTGGGTGGGGAAGGGGAAGTGGGAAGGGAAGGGAAGTGAAAGTGATGGGGAAGGAAGGGAATGGAAGAGGAGAGGGGAAGAGGGGAAGGACAATGGGAGAGGAAGGAGGTGGAGGTGGAGAAGTGGAGGGGATAGGTGGTGGATAAAGGAAAGAGGAGAGGGGTAATGGGTGGTGGAGAAGGGGGGAGGGGAGGTGGAAGGGGTGAAGGAGGGAGGGGTGGGTGGGGAGGGAATGGATGGGTATTTCTTTGGAGTAAGAAGGGTGAAAGAAGATTAGAGGTGGGGGGAAGGGGGTTAATAGTTCGAAAATTGAATTAATTTAGGAGGAGGTAGAAGGAGGCGGGTAGACCGCTTTGCTATGGGTTAGCTAAGCTAATAATGTGTTAGGGTTGTGTCGTAGGCTAGTTATTGTGGGTGGTTTTCTTAAAGCTGGTTACTGGTTGGCTGACCGCTCTGTCGCCACAGGCACTGGACAGCCTACCCTATCCCATTTATTGGTGTTTAAAGGGTCATATTTCATATTCCGCCGACCCTACTGGCGGATGCTGGTCTAGGGAGGTTGTGTATTGCCTGGCCGTATAGATCGGGGGTGGTAATGGACTTCTTGAGGTTTGGTAACCTTTGGGAACCATGTATGGTTATTGTCGTTATCTGGTGGGAGTCTTTGAAGGAGTTCTTGCTCTGGTCGTTCTATCTTTTGCCAGACTGTGCTGGCCAGGGTGTGCAGCTGCTGGTTGATGGGCTTTATTCTCAGGTCTCTATGTGTCTCGGCTGTGGTTCTGGTGAAGGGGTATCTTTCACCTGTGACGAATCTCAGGGCTTCATTTTGGAAGGGAGGTGGAGAAGGGAAGGAGGGGAGGGGAGGGAGGTGAAGAAGTGATGGGGAAGGAGAGGAGGGGAGGGAGGTGAAGGAGTGATAGGGAAGGAGAGGGGGGGAGGGAGGTGAAGGTGTGATGGGGAGGGAGAGGAGAGAAGAGAAGGGGAATGGGTTGCGAAGAAGAGAGGAGTAGGAGGATGGAAAAAGAAACGAAGGAGATGTGCAGATAGTGAGAGAGGTAGAAAAAAAGAAGGAGGAGTAGGAGAAAGAGAAGAATAAAAATAAAGAAAAGAAGGAGGAGAAAAGAGGAAGGGGAGTAGGGAGGAGGAAGAAGGAAGAAAGAGAGGATGGGAAGTATGGGGGAGGAGGAAAGAGGCAAGAAGAGAGGTAGGGGGAAAGGGAAGTAGGGAAGAGAAAGAAGGAAGGAAGAAAGAAGGGGAAGTGGGGAGAAGGAATAAGAAAAAAAAGAGGAAGGGAAGTATGGAGGAGGAGGAGGAGGAAGGAAGAGCGGAAAGGAGGAAGGAAGAGCGGAAAGGAGGAAGGGAAGTAGGGAGGAGAAATGAAGCAAGGAAATTTGGATGGTAGGAAGAAGCAGCAGCAGGAGGAAGAAGAGGAGGAGGAGGAGGAGGAGGAGGAGGAGGAGGAGGAGGAGGAGGAGGAGGAGGAGGAGGAGGAGGAGGAGGAAGCAGGAGGACAAACCAACAGCACAAATCAATAACAAACAAACCAGACAGTGACGAGCTCGGAAAGTTTATAACCCACAGATGACCAGAACTAACAAAAGGGAGGTTTATCTCTCCCGTCCGCCCCGACAACCATGCAACCAGAAACATTTGGGTTGTGGACAGCAAAACCGAAATTCCAAAACGTTACCATTAAGTGGAATTTGGAACTCTCGGGAGGGAAGGGGATTAAGTGAAAACCTATAGTACGAAAATACACTTAGAGGCTTAACACGCACACACTAAGCTAGGGCGATGGTAAGAATGAATGGTCTGTGTGTATTAAATGGAAATGTAAGTACTTGTAAATAAGACGAATCATTTATCTCTCTCTCTGGCCTGGATCTTGTATCAGAGGAGCGGTCATGCGAGAGCCCCATCCGTTTTTCTGTTGACCGTACCATGATCAGCGAGACTTCTGCCACACACGCACCCCTTGTATTCACCTCTACCACACTACTCCACCTGTACCTGTAGATTAACTGTACCTGTTGATCACCTGTACCTGTAAATGACTTGTACTTGTAAATCACCTGTATCTGTAGATTACCTGTACGTGTAGATCACTTGTACCTGTAGATCACCTGTACATGTAGATCACTTGTACCTGTAGATCACCTGTACATGTAGATCACCTTTACCTGTAAATTACCTGTACCTCTAAATTACCTGTACTTGTAAATAAACTGTACCTGTAGATTACCTGTACCTGTAGATCATCTTTACCTGTAGATCACCTGTACCTATAGATTACATCAACACGCCTCATCTTTACCTGTAGATTACCTGTAGACTGAACTCTTCTTACGATAGATTAAACGCGAGATACACTCATTGCATCCATGTTGTCTGACGTAAGGCGTTAAATTCCACAAACAAAACTAAATTCAACCTTTCGAGGATCATAATAGTTAGTCCTCTTGTCGTATAAATATTACGAAGGAAGAGTAAAGGGACTAACTCGGCTTCAGGTTCATGTTAGGTAATGTATTATGACGTCCAACCTGAGCCATACTAATGTGGGTTTACCGGTAATAAAAACCCGCTTAACATATTTTTTTTTTTTTTTTTACAACTTTTTTTTCATTAACGTATATTTTTATCTTCAATTTTACGTAAAGCTTTTGGACTACACAACAATAACAACAAACAAACCTTTTTCTCTCTCTCTCTCTCTCTCTTTGATTGTATCTTCCCCATTAACCCAAAGTCTTTTCATGGCGTTTACAGAGCACATTATTCGCAGTACAAGTGCACGGAGGTTTAAGAGCGTTGCCAGGGAACAGGCTGTAGCTCTTACACACTAGAAAACAGGACGAGAAAATTATATGAGCTTATAATATCGTGGCCACGGAATGTGTAGTGTATAATGATGTAAAATGAATTATGTGCAATGCCTCCCAGAGAGAGTTATTAAACCCTCACCTTATTAGGGTTGCTGTAACCTGTACCTGTGAGTTGTTGTTTCTTAATCCTGGAATAATTGTATGATTGTATTTGAAACTGTACTTGCATTGTTATCTATGACTGTATGATTTAGTGTTATTCTGTATCGTGCCATACATTCAAACTCTCTCACCTGTATACCTGACCTGAGTACATTAACGCTCGATATCGTGTTGTCATATAAATATTTAGTTTAATTGTCATATAACACCTGTGGATATACCTGTACACATCAAATTTTTTTCTAAATGAACGATGTTATTTGATTTGATTTGATTTGATAATCATCCATGTACAGCAAGTGAGTGAGACTAGCATGAACGAATGAACACGTCGCTTTATTGATTTAATAAGTAATAACGACAATAAAATGAATCGTAAATGCAATGAGAATGGTGATCCAGCTGAGAGATGTGGATTATTAGGCACATGATAGTGGCTGACGGCAGGATATGTGTGTGTGATGAGAGAGATAGTCAGCTCAGTTTCTCTCTCTTTCTCTCATCTTGTGTATGTGAGATTATGAATGAGAAATATATTGGTAAGTGAAATAGACAACGAGATCACTACTACTACTACTACTACTACTACTACTACAACACTATGACAGTCATCATCATAACAACCACCACCATCAACATCACCATAACCACCACCACCGACTTTACACTACAACTTCTACCACTAACACTCGTAAACTTCACCACCACCCACAACATCATCACCACCACCACCACCACCACCACCACTATGCCCCTTCACTAAACCCATTCACCTATCCCCTTCAGGAGGCCATTGCTACACGTTTCACTAACCACTATCAAAGTAGACCCAAGAAATTTCTACCAATAAGCTACTTTTTTTTATTAATAATTACAGTAAAACCTTGATATAAGGGACTTCTCTCGCCATACCTTCCGTTAAAAGGGGGTTTCACACGCATAATGGACTCTCGATATAACAGACTTTTCGTCTCTATATAGTCCGTTAAATAGAGGTTTCATTGTATCTCATTTCTCTATTTTTACCTTTTATACCCAGACAATAAATTTTACTTATAGATGTATTGCCCAAATGATTTAGAGGCTCTTCCATGAATCGTTTTTGTTTTCGTTTTGTTTTTCATTTTAAATACAAGGGCAGTAAATCGTGGAGGAGGCAGCTTCCGTCCCGACACCTGCCCCTGCTGCATTCAAGCTGATATTTCAGTGTTGGTTTGAGAATTAGTGAGTTGTGGTAGGTGTTAAGTGAGGGATTTGGTTAGTGTGATGTGACCTCGGTTATGGGGTTGGGGAGTGGGGAAGAAGTCCGGAGGAAGGGGGAATGTCCAGAGGGTGTAGCTCAGAAGTCAGGGGTTTTAGGACTAGGCCAGGGAAGTAAGTCCAGGGGTAAGTCCAGGGGGATGTAGGTCCAGGGGGAAGACAGTTCAGGGGATGTCCAGAGGGGTGTAGGTCCAGAGGATGTCCAAGGGGGGGGTGTAAGTCCAGGGGTAAGTACAATTAAAAGCCCAACAGGGGAATAAAGAGATAAGTGTCCAGTATAGAAATGATCACGCATAAACAACACTCATCTGAGAACATACAGTACAATGAGAACAATATCATTACTTGAGAACACAGAAGCTCTACACACCTGAGAAAAAGAACTTCTACTTTACCTGTGAAAGAATGAAACAATAATAATTACCACTTTGAAATATAAACTGCAAAAAAAAAAAAACATTACATTCCTCATATAAAGAATAATAGACCAATAAATAAGACAACTAATAAACCAGTATAAGACAATAGAAGAAGAGAAATAGTGGGTTAGTAAGAAATAGAGAAGATAAGTACACGGAGAGAAAACTCACTACAAACACAGTGAGGCTAAGATGATTTAAACGGTGTCTGAAATCCAATGGGGCGTGATAATATATGTGTTTATATTTGAATAGTAAGTAGGTGGGGGGGGGAAGGGAGGATGGGAAGGGGATGGAGAGGGAAGGGAAGGAAGGGAGGGGAGGGGGAAGGGCAGCGTATAATATGTTCTTGGGGGTAAAATATTCAAGGAAGAAGCGGTAAAGGCGTTCAGATTCTACCTAATAATATCGTCGTCCTGGATTTCTGAGCCAGATTTTTTCCTCTTTGTTTTTTGTTTTTCCTTTCCTTAATGTAGTTGAGAATGTGAGGATTTGTTTTTTTGTCTGGTTCAGTTTTTGTTACAGTTTAGTTTCGTTGTTTTATCAGGTTATATATTCTTTGTTTGTGTTTGTCTCTTGATGGATGCGTATCATTCTTTATAGGGGTCATTTTCCTAGACCACTCGGATGATATCTCCAGCAAGGTGATTAAGCAAATGATAGTCGCATGCATGACTGCCTTTGTGAGATGCTCCCCTGTCATAAACGTCCCTCGTCACCACCAGTCGCTAACTCCTGCCCATCAAAATTCCAGCATGGGAGAGGGCCAAGTGCCGGGGTATATTGGATGCTGCACTTGTACTCCGCCACACCATGTTGATGCATCCGTTGGGGACCATAAAATCGGCATTTTTATACCCTGGCTGTAAAGTCTTGACCGGGCGACGCTCCAGAGCCACTTGTAGCAGGCCAAACAACCGACGTGGGTGTACCAGACTGCAGAAAAGTTCGCCTCGTTGCCTTAACCCACTTTTCTCCGGGTTCTTCCTGTTCTCCCCTTGCCTGCGATTAGAATATACGCGTGGGGATTTAGAAATGTGCAGCATGTGAGGAGGAAAACAAAGGGAGAGGCGGAGGGAGGAAGTGGGGGTATTGAGGTCGTGAACAAGGGGGGGGGGAGAAGAGCTGGTCGTACAGGTCGTGTAGTGAGTAAAAGGGAAGAGGAGGCAGAGGAAAGGCTTGGTTGTATTGGTCGTGTGTGTGTGTAATAATTAAAATAATTAACGGTTTATTGGGAAAGTTCTGTAGCCCGAAGGCTGAAAATATACATTAGGCAAAAATGACTTATAACATACAAAGACATAAGAACATAAAAAAAACATAAGAAAATAAGGAGTCTGCAATAGGCTGGTTGGCCTGTGCATGGCAGCTCCTGTCGAGAGTGACTACCACTCTCTATCATCCATGAATCTATCTAGCCTCCTTTTGAAACTTTCCAGAGTTTCCGCACTTACTACAAAGTTGCTAAGCTTGTTCCACTCGTCCACCACCCTATTTGTGAACCAGTTTCTTCCTATCTCCCTCCTAAACCTAAACTTATCCAACTTAAATCAGTTGCTTCGAGTCCTATCCTGCTCGGATGTTATAAGAACTTTATCTATATCCCCTTTACTTTATGGGGTAGGTGGGTCGTTTAACAAAAGCTTTCATTACTGAAAGGAGAAGGAACATGAATTGAACATACAAATTATTATAGTTTACAGTTGATGGCCCTGGCTGGTCTCTTGCCATACTGTGTGAGGTCACGTAGGCCACGTGGTGTAGTGACTCGTCTGTGGGTGTTGATGAGAAGGATCTCCGTGGTCATGGAGACACCGGGTGGAGTGGTGTTCACGTGGTGCAGTAACTCGTCCGTAGGTGTTGACATGAAGGACCTCACGTGGTCATGGAGACACCGGGTGGTGTGGTGTTCACGTAGTGCAGTAACTCGTCCTCGGGTGTTAATGTGAAGGACCTCACGTTGTCATGGAGACACCGAGTGGTGTGGGGTGGTGTCACAGTACTTCACTTTCTGCTAGGTGATGTTGTATTATCTCGTAGTCAGGTGGACCCACTGTTGTTCCCAGGGTGGAGTGATTTACACCGCCTGGTCAGAAGATTGGGGTTGGTTCCAAGGGGTGTTTATCTCACTGGTGGGTCACGGCTCTCACTGGTACTGTCTAGAGCTGAATTCACTGGCTTAAACACTGTTCATCACTGTTCAACACTGATCCCACTTCTTTCAGAAACGAAATTGTCACTTTTGATTATGTTGATATCCCGGTGGTGAGGATGGGTCAGGGAGAGCGGACTTGGGAAATGGGCCGAACATGGCCAAGGGGGGCAGCTGCACTAGCAGGAGCAGCGCCTGATAGGTCTTGACCCTCCGTGGCCTCCGGTGGTCAAGGATGTAGTGTGTGTGTGTGTGTGTGTGTGTGTGTGTGTGTGTGTGTGTGTGTGTGTGTATGTGTGTGTGTGTGGGGGGGGGAGATCTCACCCCTCACGTCAGGGTTAATAGTAAAGGATCACTTGATAAGGGAGTGGAGGCGCCGCGGAACACTTAATTCCTCCACTATACAATAAAACAATTATCTGATGGTTCCCCTGGCAACTGGTGAGACATACAGAATAAAAAAAGAAAAAGAAACGAAGCTAAAATCTACTACCATAGTTAATATATGTTTACTATATAAGAAGCACGTCCGTTAAGTTATTCCACAACAAAATAAATAAAAACTATATGACTTTTTAACCTGTGGCCTTTGCTATAAATTAATTATAATATACTGCACATATTATACCTGTATAAAAAATGACGGTAATATAACACATGAAAGTTATTGTATTTAATTATTTTTGTGTTTTTAGAATCAATGTTTTAGGGGTTTACGAAATGTTAATGAAAATCCCGGCTGGACATAAATGAGTGTGAAGTAACATTAAACCTTGGAGAGAGATGGTTTTAACCTTTAGGGGGACGAGGTTTTAATCCTTAACTCTCTCGGTGCAGGAGGTTTTTATTTTCTGTGGTGAATAAATCGTCCGGCGGTAACCAGAATAAAGTCCTGAGGCGTCTAGAGGGTTGAGCGGGCTATTGGACTTGATTTTAACCTTTTTGAATGATGGTTTAACCCTTAGATGATAATAATTTAACCCTAAGGAGATGGTAATTGAACGCCTAGGAGATGATAATTGAACGCCTAGGAGATGATAATTGAACGCCTAGGAGACGATAATGTAACCCTTAGACCAGGGGTGGCCAACCTTTTGTGTGATGTGATCTACTTTTTCCACAGTTACCCTGACGCGATCTACCAGCCTAATATTCACCCATTGCCATAACATACGCAGATTCGTAGGGAGAGAGAGAGAGAGAGAGAGAGAGAGAGAGAGAGAGAGAGGGGGGTCGTTTTCTATCATTATTCAATCCTAAATTCAATTATTTCCACTGGTCTGGTATAATATACGTATTTCCACACTCTTCTAAAAAAAAAAAAAACGTTGAAATTTCTTAGTATTTCTTCACGCTTCATTGCTTCATATAGATTTGTTTACCTTTTTTTTCAATATTCACTATATTAAGTTTTTATGAATACAAGTCTATATATACTGTATATATATATGTTTTTAAGCCTGAATTACAATTTAGTTTTCCTGTATCTGTGTTAAGACGTTATTCAATATATTTCGCAATGTTGGTTAAATCTATTTCATAGGATTTCTCTATTTTATCTCTGTCTTTTCTCAATTTAATTTTCATAGCTCTAGGAAATATCGTTATTTTACTCCTTACTACACAATGATAATATATTGTTAAAATTTTCTAGTGTTATCGTGAAATTGGTAACTCGATTTCCTTTAAGACGTTCCTCGATATCTTAATATAACTACGAAACATTACATGAATTAGTTTTAGTTAGTTTAGGTTAGGTTAGGTTAGGTTAGGTTACGTTTAGTTAAGGTTAAGTTAGGTTGGGTTAGGTTTAGTTAAGGTTAAGTTAGGTTGGGTTAGGTTACATGAGGATAATATAAGGTTAAATATGATTAGGTTAGGTTAGGTTAGATTTGATTAGGTTAGATTATTACTGATGAAATTCATTTGTAATTGTACTGTGTTGATATAAATGGCTGCTTCTATGTACACATCAATTCTAATTATCGAAATTCAGAAACAATGACATTTCCTCTCTATTACAATCCATTATCTCTAAAGCTCTTGACATATTCACTATAGACCCGGGTGTATGAGCCTGCAAGTGTGTGGGTGTGACTACAATATACACCAAATACACTAAAAGTATTAAGGCAATTCGTAATCCAAATATCTGCAGGGAGTAAAGTCGACCTTCCTCCAATATCAAATTATCATAACATACAACGCAGCCTCTTATTGAACGTACAGCCAGGATCAAGATTTATAACTCAGATACTTGCCTAAGTAAGCAATTTTGTATCTGGTTCCAATTTAAAACACTAAAAATCTCGCCAATGGCACAGTAACTCTGAGATGAGAGACGTTAAGTGCCTGAATGCGATGCGGGAGGGAATCAACACCACTTCAGACGACATAACTCCCGCCAGAACACCTCAGCTACCACACCAGGCAGACTTACGGCTCTTTAACGAGGCAGTTTGAATGAATGGTAATGGTAGGAGGAAGAGGTGGAGGGGGGAGGAGGAGGAGGAGGAAGAGGAAGAGGAGGCAATGTATTATCCTGTCCTCATGATTCGTCCTATAAAATTCCTCAAGTTTTAAAGGGTTTCATTTTGAATTCTTAAGACGCGTCAGACTTGGGTCATCTAAGCATACTTTATACCAGTGGCGTCCTGTGTGTCTCCTTAGCGTCCTGTGTGTGTCTCCTTAGCGTCCTGTGTGTCTCCTTAGCATCCTGTGTGTCTTCTTAGCGTACTGTGCGTCTCCTTATCGTCCTGTGTGTCTCCTTTGCGTCCTGTGTGTCTCCTTAGCGTCCTGTGTGTCTCCTTAGCGTCCTGTGTGTCTCCCTTAGCGTCCTGTGTGTCTCTCCTTAGCGTCCTGTGTGTCTCTTAGCGTCCTGTGTGTCTCCTTAGCATCCTGTGTGTCTCCTTAGCATCCTGTGTGTTCCCCAGCGTCCTGTGTGTCTCCTTAGCCCTGTGTGTCTCCTTAGCATCCTGTTTGTCTCTTTAGCGTCCTGTGTGTCTCCTTAGCGTCCTGTGTGTCTCCTTAGCGTCCTGTGTGTCTCCTGGCGTCCTGTATGTCTCCTTAGCATCCTGTGTGTCTCCTTTGCGTCCTGTGTGTCCCCTTAGCGTCCTGAGTGACTCCTTTGCGTCCTGTGTGTCTCCTTAGGTTCTGTCTGTCTCCTTAGCGTCCTGTGTGTCTCCTTTGCGTCCTGTGTGTCTCCCTTAGCATCCTGTGTGTCTCCTTAGCGTCTTGTGTGTCTTCTTAGCGTCCTGTGTGTCTCATTACGTCCTGTGTATGTCCTTAGCGTCCTGTGTGTCTCCTTAGCGTCCTGTGTGTCTCCTTAGCGTCCTGTTTGTCTCCTTAGCTTCCTGTGTGTCTCCTTAGCGTCCTGTGTGTGTCTCCTTAGCGTCCTGTGTGTCTCTTAGCGTCCTGTGTGTGTCCTTAGCGTCCTGTGTGTCTCCTTAGCGTCCTGTGTGTCTCCTTTGCGTCCGTGTGTCCCAGCGTCGTATGTGTCTCCAGCATCCTGTGTGTCTCCTTAGCATCCTGTGTGTCTCCTCAACATCCTGTGCATCTCCTTGCGTCCTGTGCATCTCCCTTAGCCTCCTGTGTGTCTCCTTAGCATCCTGTGTGCCCCTTAGCATCCTGTGTGTCTCCTTAGCATCCTGTGTGTCTCCTCATATCCTGTGTGTCTCCCTTAGCGTCCTGTCTCCTTAGCGACCTGTGATGTCTCTTAGCGTCCTGTGTGTCTCCTTAGCGTCCTGTGTGTCTCCTTAGCGTCCTGTGTGTCTCCTCAACATCCTGTGCATCTCCTGGCGTCCTGTGCATCTCCTTAGCGTCCTGTGTGTCTCTAGCGTCGCATGTGTCTCCCCTTAGCATCCTGTGTGTCTCCTTAGCATCCTGTGTGTCTCCTTAGCATCCTGTGTGTCTCCCTGGCATCCTGTGTGTCTCCTTAGTATCCTGTGTGTCTCTAGCATCCTGTGTGTCTCCTTAGTATCCTGTGTGTCTCCTTAGCGCCCTGCTCCTTAGCGACCTGTATGTCTTCATAGCGTCCTGTGTGTCTCCTTAGCATCCTGTGTGTCTCCCTTAGTATCCTGTGTGTCTCCTTAGCGTCCTTTGTGCCCCTAGCATCCTGTGTGTCTCCTTAGCATCCTGTGTGTCTCTTAGCATCCTGTGTGTCTCCTTAGCATCCTGTGTGTCTCCTTAGCATCCTGTGTGTCTCCAGTATCCTGTGTGTCTCCTTAGTATCCTGTGTCTCCCTTAGCGTCCTTTGTGTCTCCTTAGCATCCTGTGTCTTCTAGCATCCTATGTGTCTCCTTAGCATCCTGTGTGTCTCCTTAGCGTCCTTTGTGTCTTCTTAGCGTCCTGTGTGTCCCCAGCAGCCTGTGTGTCTCCTTAACTCCTGTTTGTCTCTTTAGCGTCCTTTCTGTCTCCTTAGCATCCTGTGTCTTCTTAGCATCCTGTGTGCCCTTAGTATCCTGTGTGTCTCCTTAGTATCCTGTGTGCCTCCTTAGCGTCCTTTGTGTCTTCTAGCGTCCTGTGTGTCTCCATTAGCATCCTGTGTGTCTCCTTAGTATCCTGTGTGTCTCCTTAGCGTCCTTTGTGTCTTCTAGCGTCCTGTGTGTCTCCTTAGCAACCTGTGTGTCTCCTTAGCTTCCTGTTTGTCTCTTTAGCGTCCCTTTGTGTCTCGTTAGCATCCTGTGTGTCTTCTTAGCATCCTGTGTGTCTCCTTAGCGTCCTGTCTGTCTCCTTAGCGTCCTGTCTCCTTAGCGTCCTGTGTGTCCCCTTAGCGTCCTGTGTGTCTCCTTAGCGTCCTGTCTCCTTAGCGACCTGTGTGTCTCCTTAGCTTCCTGTCTGTCTCCTTAGCGTCCTGTGTGTCTCCTTAGCGTCCTGTCTCCTTAGCGACCTGTGTGTCTCCTTAGCTTCCTGTCTGTCTCCTTTGCATCCTGTGTGTCTCCTTAGCGTCCTGTTCTCCTTAGCGTCCTGTGTCTCTCCTTAGCGTCCTGTCTCCCAGCGACCTGTGTGTCTCCTTAGCTTCCTGTCTGTCTTTAGCGTCCTGTGTGTCTCCTTAGCGTCCTGTCTCCTTAGCCTGCTGTGTGTCTCTTAGCTTCCTGTCTGTCTCCTTAGCGTCTGTGTGTCTCCTTAGCGTCCTGCTCATGTGACCTGTGTGTCTCCTTAGCTTCCTGTCTCTCCTTGCGTCCTGTGTGTCTCCTTAGCGTCCTGTCTCCTTAGCGTCCTGTGTGTCTCCTTAGCGTCCTGTCTCCTTAGCGTCCTGTGTGTCTCCTTAGCGTCCTTTGTGCTTCTTAGCGTCCTGTATGTCTTCTGCGTCCTGTGTCTCCTTAGCTTCCTGTCTGTCTTAGCGTCCTGTGGTCTCCTTAGCGTCCTGTGTGTCTTCTTAGCGTCCTGTGTCTCCTTAGCGTCCTGTGTGTCTCCCAGCGTCCTGGTGCTCCTTAGCGTCCTGTGTTCTCCTCAACATCCTGTGTGTCTCCTTAGCGTCCTGTGTGTCTCCCTTAGCATCCTGTGTGTCTCCTTAGCGTCCTGTGTGTCTCCTTAGCATCCTGTTTGTCTCTTTAGCATCCTTTGTGTCTCTTAGCATCCTGTGTGTCTCCTTAGCATCCTGTGTGTCTCCTTAGCGTCCTGTTTGTCTCTTTAGCATCCTGTGTGTGTCTCCTTATCTGTGTGTCTCCTTAGCATCCTTGTGTCTCCTTAGCATCCTGTGTGTCTCCTTAGCATCCTTTGTGTCTCCTTAGCATCCTGTGTCTCCTTAGCATCCGTTTGTCTCTTTAGCAGCATCCTTTGTGTCTCCCAGCATCCTGTGTGTCTCCTTAGCATCCTTTGTTTAGCATCCTGTGTGTCTCCTTAGCATCCTGTTTGTCTCTTTAGCGTCCTGTGTGTCTCTTAGCGTCCTGTGTGTCTCTTTAGCGTCCTGTGTGTCTCCTTAGCATCCTGTTTGTCTCTTTAGCGTCCTGTGTGTCTCCTTAGCATCCGTGTGTGTCTCCTTAGCGTCCTGTGTGTCTCCTTAGCGTCCTGTGTGTCTCCTTAGCATCCTGTTTGTCTCTTTAGCATCCTTTGTCTCCTTAGCATCCTGTGTGTCTCCTTAGCGTCCTGTGTGTCTCCCTTAGTGTCCTGTGCTCCTTAGCGTCCTGTGTGTCTCCTCAGTGTCCTGTGTGTCTCCTTAGCGTCCTGTGTCTCTCCTCAGTGTCCTGTGTGTCTCCCTTAGCATGCCTGTGTGTCTCAGTGTCCTGTGTGTCTCCTTAGCGTCCTGTGTGTCTCCTGTGTCCTGTGTGTCTCCCCAGCGTCCTGTGTGTCTTTAGCGTCCTGTGTGTCTCTTAGCGTCCTGTGTGTCTCTATAGCGTCCTGTGTGTCTCCTTAGCGTCCTGTGTGTGTCTCCTTAGTGTCCTGTGTGTCTCCCTCAGTGTCCTGTGTGTCTCCCTAGCGTCCTGTGTGTCATCTTAGCGTCCTGTGTGTCTCCTCAGTGTCCTGTGTGTCTCCTTAGTGTCCTGTGTGTCTCCTTAGCGTCCTGTGTGTCTCCTTAGCGTCCTGTGTGTCTCTTAGCGTCCTGTGTGCCCTTAGCGTCCTGTGTGTCTCCTTAGCATCCTGTGTGTCTCTTAGCGTCCTGTGTGTCTCCTTGCGTCCTGTGTGTCTCCTTAGCGTCCTGTGTGTCTCCTTAGCGTCCTGTGTGTCCCCAGTCCTGTGTGAATCTCCTTGCATAGGCTTCATATATGTTCATGCCAAGACCTCAAATAATCAAGTTCTTTTATAATATTATTTTTTTAATATTTTAAACATCATTGGCGCAAAAAAAATAATATTTGATGTTGTTGAGACTTTGAACGAAAATAAAAATATTCTGAATCAAGATAAATGATGACCCGTCCTAACGGTTTCATGCATAACATAATACTATGAAATATATTCACACACACACACACACACACATTCACACACACACACACACACACACACACACACACACACACACACACACATCTTTCTCTCTCTTTATCTTTCTTTTTTTATTTCCTCTCTCTCTCTCTCTCTCTCTGTGTGTGTGTCTGTCTTTCTCTCGTTCTGATCCAATAGCAATTTTACTCTTTGCCGTCTTTTTGATAACGTCGTGGCGTGTCTGGTGAAGGGAGGTGGAAAATAAGGTATGGTTCCCTGTGTCTCAGTAACATTATGAGAACACCAGTTGATTAAAGCAACACGTCTACCAAGACCCCTAACAGGCTCGAAATTATGAAGATGATGATTTTGACGTTAGTGGTGATGGTGATAATGGTGGTGGTGGTTAGAATGATGAATAATGATGATGATGTTGATAATGATGATGATGATGATGATGATATTGTTTTTGTTATTAATAGAGAAACGAAAGTAGATAATTAATGATACGGTTTTTTGTTGGATTTATACCATTTCTCTCACATTTTGTATCTCTGCTGGATCACAGTTTTTTTATTTCGTGGATCCATCTTAGCCTCTGCCTTCCTCTGGCCCTCATAGCTTTAGCAGTACTCATAATCCCTTTGATTAACCATGACTTAACCTTCTGAAGTATTGTACATTGTCGTCTTAGTGAATAGGTCTTCTTCCTGCCTCTCGCCGGCCAATCTGACACACACACACACACACACACACACACACACACACAGACACACACACACACACACACACACACACACACACACACACACACATATATATATAACGACTCCTGCTCATTCCCTACAACATCTGAGAGAGAGAGAGAGAGGGAGAGAGATGAAAGTCATGCGAATCCTCACTGGAATATTACACGTCGACTCGTGAATAACTAGTTGCCTAATGTCCCAGAAGTTAAGCTGTGACCCTGGGCTCCTATACCACGAGTTTGGATTATTTTATTTAAATCCATTTATTTGATAAGACTTGAGTTCCGTGTTTTATCTTGACATCTGAAGGGCTCCCGTGTATGTTATTACGTAGTGCCTCGCCTCCTGGGTTTCATAGTAAAGTTTTTGATATGAGAAGAAGGAAAATATATAGAGAAATGCGACCTGTTGCTGGTGTATAAATCTGATATTTTTTTATTAGTTATACGAGTTATTTTTTCTTCTATGTAATGCAAAAATATGTAATGGCAGTTCGCTATGCCATGGTTAAGTCACCTTAGTACAGTGAAACTTTGAAAGGCACCTAAGTTCAGTAGCATCAGTCGACAAGGTCACACGCATACCGCCGAGGCACCAGACTATCAGAAAGCGACTTGAGTCTTCAGAGCAAAGTACCCTGCAGCCCTTCCTAGCGGCACCTTCCTCACTCTCAGGCCACGTCAGATCTTGCCAAGGCGTCACCTTTTATTAATAAGCTAACCAGGAGTGGGTGTGTTCGTGACATACCACGCTGGATCACTCAAGCATTGATCGCTAGCTAGTGGGTCGCCGAGTGCAAATATATACAGTACACGAGCGATCAATATCTTCTCAGTGTTTACGGCGCAATGTAACCTGATTTTACCTGCTGTGTGTGTGTGTGTGTGTATACAGATATTTATGTATTTAAATTACTGCTTATAATTGGGATCTCCTTATTTAAGATGATTTAAATACGGTAGAGATTTAGTACACATTATCCAATAAATACAGTTTGTCTGGTGAGTCAAGATGGGAAGTGTACACAACCACTCGGTGTAGGAGGGTAATGTTATGAACCCATCTGGTAAGTGTTTAATAAGGTGTTCTGTGTGATGCTGTAGTATTGCTTGAAGTTACTCGTGGGAAATACTTATTTAAGTGTATGTATGTATGTATGTATGTATGTATGTATGTATGTATGTATGTATGTATGTATGTATGTATGTATGTATGTATGTATGTATGTATGTATGTATGTATGTATGTATGTATGTATGTATGTATGTATGTATGTATTACTCCAACCTTATAACCTGCCTCAGAGGTAGACTTCATACACCTACGCCACAACAACCATCTCCATCAAATATTCAAGTGATAGTGAATTTAGAAACACTTTTTTTTATCATCCCCATTTTTTACTGACATTGTTGAGTTGGACTGCAATCACCTCTCTTAATTAACCTGTATATATGACTCATCAGCCAACCCTAATTGCTTAACAATACATGGGGGTAGGAGGCAGTTGTCTGTGAGGGGAACATTTAAGGCGTACTTCCGGATCTCTCTTTCAGGGCATGTAAATGTGAGGGGAGATGGGCTGAGGGGAGCTGTTGGGGTGAGGGGAGCTGTTGGGGTGAGGGGAGCTGTTGGGGTGAGGGGAGATGAGGAGAGAAGCTGGGGTGAGGATAAATACTGGAATAAGATTAAGAGCTGGGATAAGGGGAGAGGGTAGCCTGTGGAGAAGCACTGGGTAGAGAAGAAACACTGGGGAGAGAAGTACTGGGGAGAGAAGAAACACTGGGGAGAGAAGTACTGGGGAGAGAAGAAACACTGGGAGAGAAGCACTGGGTAGAGAAGAAACACTGGGGAGAGAAGCACTAGGGAAGAAACACTGAGGGAGAGAAGCACTGGGGAGAGAAGAAACACTGGGGAGAGAAGCACTGGGTAGAGAAGAAACACTGGGGAGAGAAGTACTAGGGAAGAGAAGAAACTGAGGAGAGAAGCACTGGGGAGAGAAGAAACACTGGGGAGACGAGAAGCACTGGGAAGACGAGAAGCACTGGGGAGAGAAGCACTGGGGAGAGAAGAAACACTGGGGAGAGAAGAAACACTGGGGAGACGAGAAGCACTGGGAAGAAGCACTGGGGAGAGAAGAAGCACAGGAGAGAGAAGAAGCACAGGAGAGAAGACGGAGAGAAGAAGCACTTGGGGGTAAGAGAGGACTGACATCTTCAAGAGGTGCTGACATACGTTACTAAAATGAAGGGAGATGATCCATCCAGCCGAGAGAGAGAGAGAGAGAGAGAGAGAGAGAGAGAGAGAGAGAGAGAGAGAGAGAGAGTCAGAAGGATCTTAGCTACAAAAAATCAATTAAAACAAAAATACACAAACCACAGCCTGCAGGAGCCTTCGTGGGATGACTGAAGGGCAGGAGGACAAAGAGACAAGGAGGGAGACATTATATAGAGATCTCGTTTAGTGATGATTGAAGAGAGAGACAAAGGAAAGGGAGAGAACAACACGATAAGAAAGAACAAATGATGTTAATATGTGTAGGGAAGAACAGAGAAAGAGAGAGAGAAAGCGAACAATTGGAAGGAGAAAAATGTGGGATTAAATTATTGGATGTTAATGGGAATAGCAAGAGATCGTGATGACGGGAGAAGAATTATGAAGAGATTAATTAATTTTTAATACATGCAAGAATTTTTTGAATAGAATGAAATAAAAGAAGATATTGTAAAACTAATTATCAGAGGAAAGATAAGAGACCACATAAGGGAGAGTGTGATAAAGAGTGTAAACAGAAGGAGAATTAACAGTGATGGTTAACAGAAAGAGAGTTGAGGTGAGGGAGTTAGACAGTGTTGAGGTGAGGATGAGTGAATGAGTCATGAGTATCAGTATGAGATGATGAGTGTAAGTTTGGCTGTGAGGATTCCCTATGTTTTATTGTTATATCAACTTTATACATATATCCGTATATATTAAACAATTTTTCCGAATAAACTGAAGTTGGTGTTGCTTTTCAACTATCAACAAACATAAAATCAGAATAGAATTAAAATGTACATCAACAAGGATTGAGGAAACATAAAATAAATAAGAATAAATTGACTTTGGTTTACATTTTCGAGGTGTAAATATGTGTTAATTATGACAAAATGTAACATTGATATCCAACAGTGAAACAGCTTTTTGAAATGATCTAATTTCATTCCAACATCGAACAATGGCGAATTACTTTCATTTTTAACAGTTTCCGCAAAATATAAATGAACCTTTAAACACATAGTAATAATAATAATAATAATAATTAACTGTTTATTGAAAAAGTTCTGCAGCCCGAAGGCTGAAAATATACATTGGACATAAATGACTTATTACATACATTGGCTGGTTTAACAAAAGCCTTCATTAGAGAAAGGTAAAGGAACATACAGTGAACATACAGATTAATGTAGGTGTTGAACAGCAAATACGTAGTGTAGTCACCTCACAGCTGGTGTTATGAGGGGCCTCACGTGGTGTAGTAATTCCCTCATAGATGATGTTATGAGGGGCCTCACGTAGTGTAGTAACTCCCTCACAGATGATGTTATGAGGGTCACGTGGTTTAGTAATTCCCTCACAGATGGTGTTATGTGAGTGAGGTGTGGTCCCAGGATTAACACATCGCTGGTTGTTGTTGGGTTTCACGGACAGTTATCACTGGGTACCTGGGACCTCACTGCGTGAAGGTTAACTTGGGTACGACTGGGCTGTTACTGATGAGTTGTTCTCACTGACGTAAGCACTGCTCACCACTGTTCAACTCTGTTTAACACTGGTTTCATTCCTTTCTAAAATGAAATTGTGACTTCTGGCGAGAACTTGTTGATATTCCGGTGGGGAGGATGGTTCAGGGGAGGGAGTTGGTATGGGCCAACTTAACAGTTGACCTGGCCTCGCCAGAGGAGCGCCAGGTACGTCTTGACCCTTCGGTGGTCAAGGATGTGTGTGTGTGTGTGTGTGTGTGCGCAATCCGGTCCTGTCTGTGCGACTGAGCAGCCCTTCCGAGGAGCCACCAGCTTACCCCACATGGCCAGGGAGGGGCTATAAAAGGTGCTCTAAACATAGCCTGCCTAAAAACCAAATCTGACTGGACAACCGCACCCAGTAAGGTCATCCTTATGCGGTCAAAAACAACCAAAATCACAGATCCAAACAAAACAAACCATACAACCCTCTATGGTCGCTGCATGGAATGTCAGGACCCTTCTGGATACTGGCACAAATGCGCGTCCTGAAAGAAGAACTGCCCTTGTGGCAAAAGAGCTGGCTAGGTATAACATCGACATAGCAGCCATCAGTGAGTCCCAGCTCCCAGATGAGGGTCAATTCACAGAACGGGGGTCTGGCTACGCCTTCTTCTGGAAGATATAAACCTGCTGCCGAGAGAAACCGCATTTATGGAATTGGCTTTGCCATCCGCCAATGCATCCTACAAAGGTTAACTGAAATGCCTATTGGGATCAACGGGAGCCTCATGATGCTTCGAGTTCCAGTGAATCACTCACGTCATCATGCCTTCTTCATCAGTTCATACGCCCCAACACTGGATGCAGAGGAAGATATCAAGGAGGCCTTTCATGCCGACCTCGACAGAGTGCTTACCTCTATCCCCAGAGAAGACAAGGTTGTGCTCCTTGGCGACTTCAATGCCAGAGTTGGCAGAAATGCTAACATGTGGAAGGGAACCATAGGGAGAAATGGATTAGGCAGGTGTAATCCCAACGGCCTGCTCCTCCTCAGCAAGTGTGCAACACCCATGATCAAAACACTGGCATCTCATTGACTACATCATTGTCAGAGAAAGAGATCGCCAAGATATCCTCAGACCACTGTGACACCGATCATCGGCTTGTCAGAGCCAAAATCTCAATCCCCCAAGCTCTTAAAGACTCCTCCATTGTCAATATTTATAAGAACAAGGGAAACCGGTCAGACTGTGGCAACTACCGCTGGGATCTCGCTGCTCTCCATAGCTGGCAAGATTATCTCCCGAGTCCTCCTAAACAGACTTCTTCCTGAGGCGGAAAACTTCCTCTTAGAATCTCAATGTTGTTTTAGATCACCAAGTGGCATCACTGACATGATATTTGCTGCCCGCCAGATACAGGGAAAGTGCAGAGAACAACGTCGTGACCTGCACATGGCTTTCATCGACCTAACCAAGGCCTCTGACTTGGTCAACAGGGAAGCCCTCTGATGGACCCTCAGCCGTTTTGGTTGGCCACCAAAATTCATCGCCATTGTGAGGCAACTCCACGATGGCATGAACGGCAGTGTCCTGCACAACGGCACCCAGTCAGAGTTCTTCCCCATGCAAACAGGGATTAAACAAGGGTGTGCACTGGCACCAACTCTCTTTTCCATCTTCTTGGCTGCCTTCGTCACTCGTGCCAGTGCCAATTTAGCCAGCGGGATGGACAGATGGACATCGAGTACCAGGTGATTGGCGGGGGGTTCTTTTCAACATAAGACGACTCCAGGCAAGAACAAAGGTGTCGGCAGCTTCCATTACTGAACTTCAGTATGCAGACGACCTCACCCTTTTTGCTCACACTGAACACGACCTACAGGAGATCCTGAACACCTACGCAAACGCTTATGCACACTTCGGCCTTGAGGTGAATGTATGTAAGACTCAGATTCTCTTTCAACCTGCTGTTGGTTCAGACACACCTCCACCATCAATCCAGCTTAACGGTACTACCCTCTCTAATGTTGCCCACTTTCTGTATCTCGACTCCCACCTGTCCATCACCGCGGAAATCGATGAAGAGATTCAGCATCGGATCAGATGTGCATCTCAAGCTTTGGGCGGATCCGAAATCGTGTCTTCAGCTTTAGGGAGCTAAAATTATCTACAAAGCTGCGCTTTTATCGAGCAGTGGTCCGGCCCACCCTACAATATGGCAGTGAGACATATGTCACATACAGGAGGCACCTCAAGGCACTTGAAAACATTCACTAGCGTAGTCTACGTTCCATCCTCCGAGTTCGCTGGGAAGACAAGAGAACAAATGCTAGTATTCTTGCTGACACCAACTGTAGGAGCATCGAGGCTACCATTATCCATGAACAACTACGTTGGACTGGCCATGTTACCTGCATAGACGACTGTAGACAGCCAAAGCAGCTACTTTACAGTTACCTAACGAAAAGTAAACGTAACGCCGGCGGGCAATTGAAAAGGTATAAGGATAGTCTTAAGACAAACCTGAAAAGGTGCCAAATCGTCCCCCTCACCTGGGAGTCGATTACTATACATCGTAACGCTTGGAGGAGCACCACACGAGAAGGTGTCAATACTTTCGAGTTATCCCGACTTCAAACCGAGGCAGACAAGCGCCAACGTCGGAAAGACGCTGCCACCGCCCCTCCTACAGTAGATGAAGCCCTCCACATGTGCAACGAATGTGGACGACGCTGCGGGTCCCGTCTCGGCCACTTTAATCACCTCAAAACTCTACATCGTACTGTGGGTGACATCCCTAATAACTCATGTCATTGTATCATAGCTGGATGATCGTCATACTCGATTCCGAGTGACAGCAAAGTAGTAGTAGTAGTGTGCGTGCGTGCGTGCGTGCGTGCATGCGTGTGTGTAATAATAATAATAATAATAATAATAATTAACGGTTTATTGAAAGAGCTTGGCAGCCAGAAGGCTGAAAATATACAGTTACATATTTGGGGAATGGGTTTCGAATTACAAATAATATACAAGTAACATAAGTGATACAAATAAGATATATAATAACTAGATGGGGAAAAGCTCAAACTACAGTGCATTTCAACATAGTGACAGTGCAAGAAGT
This sequence comes from Homarus americanus, assembly GCF_018991925.1. Lineage (NCBI taxonomy): Eukaryota > Metazoa > Arthropoda > Malacostraca > Decapoda > Nephropidae > Homarus > Homarus americanus. Next base: position 59,490 of record NW_024732963.1, on the reverse strand, counting down.
AGTATTTACTGGGAGTGAATACACTGGTTTATTAAAAGTTATTGATAATTTTTACAATGGTTGGGACTGGGCTGCTGCTGATAGCGATCAGTTCGTGCACGTATGGGCTGGATGCGGTTGTGGTGTCGAACAGCAATTCCGGGCTAGGGATCTGGTGAGGAGCCGATGTCGAGGATGGTGTAGAAGCTTCACCAAATTTGCAGATGAGGATGGTCAGTGAGAGTCGAAATGTTAAAGTGTTTCTGATTGTGAGTAGGAAGGGGAGAGAATAATCTTGCATGCCTTTTGCAGTTTTTCTAGGTGTTTACGTTGTGTGAAGACCAAAGGGAATAGGTGAGCTGGGAAGTATGAATGTTGTATAAACACTGAGGAGCTCGGATGGGAACCCGAGGGACTTGAGTCGGCGGAGGAGGTGAGACGGAAACTGAGGATTTGACAACTTCACTGACGTGTGGTTTCCAATTTAGTTTGCTGTCTATGGTGACGCCGAGGAGCTTTAATCTACAACCCGGGAGTGTTGGACCTAAAGTAATGGAAGGAGGTGGGACAATGTCGGAGGAGAGGTTGATGTGCACAACCATGGTCTTGGTATGGTTGATGGTGACAGATTTGGTGGCCCAGTTTTGGAGACTGTTCAATAAATCCTGAAGGGCGGTATAGTCGGGAGCAGAATTGTTGACGCTGATCCCAATGGTGGAGTCGTCGACATATTTCCAGCGAGCAGGGGTTTCTTAGGCATCATTGATTAACATAAGGAAGCAGAGTGGTCCCATCTTGGTGCCTTGGGGGACGCCACAGGTGAGTGACTGAAAGGTGTGTGCGCGTGTGTGTGTAAGAATGATATAAAACGATAATTTCACATTTTTTCGTCATTATAATTCATCAGGACGTGTTACACCTCATTCAACATAACAGCAGACTCTCCCCTACATGAAGATGTCACTGAGGAGCTCCTTCAGACAGGTGCTCGCCTCCCTAAAAATGTTGCCCTCGTGATGGTAAACGTCATGGAGTCACGACCGAACATTACTCAGGATCTAATGGAACGTAGACAGAATTTACAGTTTCAGTAATAGGTCCATCGGTCAGGAGTTAATGATGAAAAACCATTAACGTTAACGGACGGACTGACGCTCAGACGGACAGCCTCAACACTTAAGCTATTCGGGGTGACTGGTATAGGAGTCGTTGTGCAGAGGCGATGGCGGAACTATACTGCAAAATGAATATCATCAAGTGGAGCATTGAGCGATACTGTATTGTCCGTTTAAATCGATGGAATTAACATAACTGCAATCAGCACATTTCAACGGGACGGGACCATTAGCAGCGGAGACTCGTGATTGTGAGTTACGAAAAGAATAATAATAATCAGAGTAAAAAAGTGATCGGATTCTCTGAGAACTCCAGCGATAATCTTATGGGATACGATGCTCTTTTTTTTTTCTCCCAGCTGTTAGTAAATCGTCGAGAAAATAATTAAAATATCTCTTTCCTGCTCGTGGCGTGACCTGACAACAACAATCCATCAGCTGTTGAAGGATAATGATAATTGGTGTTAAACCTGACTCAGAAAACTCATACCTGTAACTGTAATAAATGTTGATGTACTTGATTGTAAACCTGTACTTTCTCTAAACAAAGATGACCCGACCTACATATGCCTTTCCTTATCAATGCTTATATGTGTTATGGCTGTTATTATTGTTACTTGTATGTGTAGATCTACTTGTATTATTGTTTGTATTAATAGGGATGACATGTAGTTATTAAAGATGATTCCTGGAGAGATTTGCAGTAACCCATTTTATAATTAGTGCCTCCCGGACTTACTGAGCCCGCCTCTGTTCTCCTCACTGACGCCTAGTGTCACAGGGAAGTTCTGCGAAGTAACACGGCACTTGAGGGTCATGAACTGTATCTAATCAGAGGACCACACACACGTCCAGGCAACATCAGACAAGCTTCAATGTCTTCATGTATACTACTGACTCATTTGACCTACTAGCCCTTGGTTTTGACCCACTAGTTCTAGTCTATTGGCCCACTAGTCACTTGGGATTTCGAAGATACCTCTTTCACTCACACCTAAACTAACTCACTCTTAGTTTCTTCCCCAGGCAAGACTGTTAACAAGCCGGCGTGCTAAACAAGCCATTCGTCGTGAAATTGTGTTGAATGTAAAAAACAAACAAAAAAATCTTGTCTGGACGTGTTAGTGATCAAGATAGAGTTCTCTCGGCCACCATGTCATTATCATCTAATTTACATCCGCGTTGCTGCGGGGGACCTGAGGGATTGGAATTTCTATATCTCTCTCTTAGTAATGGTAGAGAGAGTTAATACTACTCAGAGCTATCACCACCTATTAGATTATAGTCACATCTAGGTGACCTTCTGTGGTGCTTGTGACTTGTACTTCCTAGATGTACATGTACTATCCTAGATAATATGTACTTCCTCATTGACATGTACTCTCTAGATGACATGTACTCCCTAGATGACATATACTTCCTTGATGACACGTACTCTCTGGTGGATATGTACTCCCTAGATGACATGTACTTCCTAGATGACATGTACTCTCTAGATGACATGTAATTCCCTAGATGACATGTACTTCCTTGATAACATGTACTCTCTAGATGATATGTACTCTCTAGATGACACGTACTCTCTCGTTGATATGTACTACCTAGATGACATGTACTCTCTAATTGACATGTACTCTCCAGATAAAATGTACTCCCTAACTTAAATGTACCCTAGATATGTACTCCCTATATGACATAAAAGCATCGTTGGATCTTGATAGCTTTACTCATGATCATCTGGCCAAAGACTTATACAAAACAAGTATATTAGCTAATGCGTTTGTAGTCTTTGTGAAGCGAGATTATCAAAACACGCTGCTGACACTCCTGGCTCCAGCAACGAAAGTGTCTCATGGTTGGAACACTGCACTGACCCTTACTCAAGTGGAAAATCTTACACGAACGCTCAGGATCTGAAGAGACAAAATATTCTCTCTGGACCAGTGCCAATAAGCCTTTGATAGCCTCAACTTCTCCTAAACCACCTTGACGTCGACTAAACTACCTTGACGTCGCATAAACAACCTTGACGTCGCCTAAACCACCTTAACGTCGCCAAAACTACAATAACGTCACCAAAATCATCTTAGTGTCGCAAAAAAACCCTCTTGCTGTAGCCACCCACCTTAGCCTCTAAACCCACTTTAGTGTCGCCAGAACCACAAACTCGCCAAAACCACCTTAGCGTCGCCAAAACCGCCTAAGAGTCGCCAAAACCACCTTAGCGTCGCCAAAACCGCCTTGCATAATTTCAGAGCAGTTCCCCGACTTATCACTGGGTGCATGGCATCTGGTGAGAGCAGATAGTCAACAAACGGGATACTCTATAAGCAACTTGGAGCGTTTGTTGGCAGGCTGCTCAAAGGCCCTGCCAGTCTGCACCCCAGTGGAGGGCTTTCCAGGACACGGTGGATGAATAACCCATCAGATATTGGTGGTGAACTTCCTCAGCTTTGTGTGGTAGCGCGGTGAAAGGTGGTGGCAGACTGTCTCTCTCTCCATCCCTGCATCTCTCTTCTTTTTCCTACATTCTCTACCTTTCACATCTTCTGTCCGAGATCTTCCTCCTTGTAGCCTCTCAGTCCAACCAACACAACTCAAAAATACTCCACTGTTTAATGTACTGACAAACTGCCTTCCCCGGCCAGACGAGGCATATTATAATCCCATTCAGGTCATCAATACAGAGATGGGTTTAATGCCTTGATCAGCCTGGAGAGGGGAGGGAGGAGAGAGAGAGGGGGGGAAAAGAAATGCAAAGAGCTTGGAGGAAGGAAAGGGAAACAGAAAAGAAAGGTGAAGGTGAAGATAGAAGGATGAAAAGAGGTGTGTGGGGGGAAGGGAGAACCCTATTTCTCCATTAACGACCATCTTACCAGATAAATGACTTTCCTAGTCCGTGATGAACTAGTCAATTGATCAATAAGAAATTTCCCCTTCTCTCTCCTCCCTCCCCAGACACGCTTCGCCAGACGTTATCGCTTTATGTGGGCGAAGAAAGGCGAAGAAGGAGCCAAGGGCAATCCTTCAGGAGACAACACTGTCAGGGAGACGTCAGGGATGAAGGATGTTGCGCGGGGTAGGGAGGAGGATTTAGGCATCGGTTAGATTCCTCATGAAGGAGGTGGTGACGCCGCGTAGGATGGTGGTGGGTTGAGCTTTCTTAGGATGATGGATGTGATAAAAACGGTGTAGGATGGAGAATTGAGAAGTCACATAGGATGGAGATTCTCATTGCATGAAGAAATAAGAGCCGTGAGAAGGAGAGGGGGAGGATGAAGGATGTTGGTTGCAGGTAGGTAGAATAAAATAGTTCCTTCGCTTAAGATGAGGGTAGGATAAGGCCTTTGTCGTGGCCGTCACTCTGTGTGTTTTAGATTAACCTCTGACACATCTGCTCTCAGCCCACCACCATACGTCTTCCTGCTGACGTCCTCCTCCACCAGTCCTTGTCCTCATAATTTTTCCAACTCTCTCTCTCTCCTTAGATACGAACAGCCTCGTCCACCATAAAGCCAGGATTCAAATTCTCAGAGGCTCAAAATTTCAATTTTCTTCCCGAGTGAGAAGGCATCTATTTGACTCGCCTTTATAAATGACACTAAGATGATGTCAATATATCAAACAGACTTTACTGGTGATAAATGTGTTCTCCTATACTCAGGATAAAAGGAGAAAAAATAGACTTATTTTGCCTGATGATTAAACCACCTAACGCTACCTGGGGAGGTTAGGTTACGTTACGTTAGCCTCAGTTAGGTTATATTATGTCAGGTTAAGTTAGGTTAGGGTTTGGGTATTTAATCATCAAATGAACTGGGGTACCTAATCTTCACGTGATCTGGAAACCAAAACTCAGAGTCACACATAAAGTACAACTTTCACATCTTCGCCACCCTTCCCATACACTGTATATACTCGTATGACTTTTAGTGCAAGTCCATTGATTGTTGCTGGGCAGCTTCCTCGGTGGAGTAGCTATAGGTGTGAAGGACGGGCAGACGGATAACCTCAAAACTTTAACTATAATCCGCGGGACATAGAACTTTGTATACGAAAATCTTTAACAAAATTCTAGAGTCTAAGGTGACCCTCCCAACAGATGAGGTGGTCCTTCTGAACTGTTGTTTATTGATGGTGAATCAGTTGAAGGTCACATTTAAAATGTGAAAAAGAAAAGTTTGTCTCTGCTCCTCTTGTGAGTATCGACTATATTTAACGCAGAGAGTGGTAGTACTTGACACCATCTATTTTCAATAAAGGTAAAAAAAATGCACAAACATTCTCCACTGTTATGTTTTAAAACGAATAGTGTAAAGATAAAATGAGAAGACACACTCTGAGGCCTTCCCTGCATTGAGTGTTACGGTGGTGTGGCCATCTGTTGGAGGTAAATGTTTGATCTTACGCTCAGACGTTTTATGCAGACCTGAGGTGTACGACTCTCCTGCCTTTACTGCTGCTGTGCTTAGCTGATCAATACTAGATTTGTATATATATATATATATATATATATATATATATATATATATATATATATATATATATATATATATAACGTGATATACAAACCTAAAATTCATATTATATTCATTGTTATATCAGCAACACATATTGTCTCACATTAGCAAATATTCAGGTAATGAAAATATCACCGTTGATCAGGCATATCATTATGATTATGGCGGCCAAGGTTTATATTCCACATTTGTTTAAATTTTTGTATTTTTTATTTTTTTGTTGGTGCTGTATATCAGTCATCGGTGGAAGAATAACAATGTCGTCTTTCGTGAAAACCACCTGTCGCTCCGTGTATGATATCCACCTGTATGGATGTATGATGACCATTTATAGAGAATTATCGTGGACTGGATCAATAATATACTCAGGTGTATTCCCCACCATAATCTAAACAATTTTCAGATTATATTCGTAGTTTTTACCTGTCCGTTCATCAGGTCTCTATCATGGTCTGACACCCTGAGCGTATACCATCGGCCTGAGTCTTTTTATAGAACAGAAAAATAAAACATGATCAGATTCAATGAGTCACTTGAACTGGAAGATTGTATAATGGATTACTGTGTGTGTGTTTGTGTGTGTGTGTGTGTGTGTGTGTGTGTGTGTGTGTGTGTGTGTGTGTGTGTGTGTGTGTGTGTGTGTGTGTGTGTGTGTGTGTGCGTGCCGAATATTTTTAAGGATTTTATACAAATTTGTCGTGTGCGTTAGAATTTTTGTACTTTTTGCCTCACGAATTTGGGAAGAGACATAAAGTGTATATATCAGCCCGCATTTCATCCACACTTGACTCCACTGATAAAACTGATATTTTTTTCTTTCTTTCTTTCTCAAAATCGTTAACATATTCTTGATATATGTTTCTGGGAAGTTGTGATCGGTGAGAGTCTTGTGTCATGCCGTGAACTGTGTCATAACTACAGATCTCTTTGTGTTCTCTTTTGTGTGAACGCAGAGAAAATTTCGCCTTCAAAATATTGCACTTTGTCAAGGTCTTGTAAGTTAACGCCCATGACTAGAGAATATACTGGCGGCCACACATCGCCTGCCTCTGCAAATATTGCCAATATATCGAGAAGGATTTTTGTAATAAAATATCAACTGTCACACAGTGAAGGAAAAATGGTGATTTTGGGTATTTTATAGAAACAAATATCCAGTTGGAGGTTGGTGGCCAACGCGGCACTATTGTCTGGGTATGGAGTCCTTATCATCAGGACCAACCATGGCTTTGATGTCCTCGCTGGAATGAAGGGACAGCCGTGCCTTTTGGAGACGCTCGATCTCACGGGCGTCGGTTGGCTGTGTTCTCTGCTGCTTCACAGACGACCTGGTGCGGCCATCCTGCAGGTGCAGGAGACGGTGGTGGGAAATTTGAGACAAGCAGGAAAGATTCCCAGACGAAATGCACTGATTTTTTTCCATATGACGTCACGTTATTTTGCAAATTGACCGGCATGCATATTGGTAATTTTGCAAAATAACTTACAAACCAACAACCTAAACTAACCTAAGGTTAGGTTAGGTTACGTTACGTTAGGTTAGGATGGCTCGCGTAGCTTGATACACAGTTAAGTGGTCCTGTTCTTTTTTTTTAACTTTGGACTATATGCTGTCCTAACCTTAGGGTTAGGTTAGTTTAGGTTGTCTGTTTGTAAGTTATTTTACATAATTACCAAAATGCATGCCGGTCAATTTGCAAAATAACGGTAACACACACACACACACACACACATATATATATATATATATATATATATATATATATATATATATATATATATATATATATATATATATATATATATATATATATATATATATATATATATATATATATATATATATATAACTGTGGAGAACTCTTTAGGCTCCATACAAAAAGGTTGACTTTGCTTGATGAAAGAAAAAGATTGCAATATCCCCCCAAAAATTCACTTTCTTCCAAATCACACAGTATCTCAGAAGCTGCCTCTTCAAACTTCAGATAATACGGCGTGGAGACTTTTTGTAGGATCTTAATCAAGTCATTAGAAAAACCCGTGGAGTTTACCAGTTTAGTGGCAACAGTCCGGCGGCTGGGGTTATGTCATGTCTGAGTGTCTTGTTGTCATAAGTGTTATTTAACATTATCTCAGTAGAGACACAACTGCGTGTGTCTGTGTGTTGATTCGAGGCCTTGTGTGTTCATGACTGATTCTCTTATGTATGTTTTGTATATATTATAAATTATGTAAATGAATGAAATGCTTATAGTACAGGAGATTTACTGTATAGCCAATATTGCAATGGTTTCATTGAAGAAATGTAATTGACTGTGTGAATAATGCATAATTGCTGTTTCACTGTTTTAAACTACTTGGCGGTGGTGGACGGATTCCCATTTTCCTAGATGCGAGGGTTCGTAAGGCAATACAAGACCCCACACGGTTAGTTCACGCTCGTCCTCAAACCGTGTAAGGTCTTCTTATCCTTCTCTCGTCCTCACGATAGGATTGGTGAACGAGTGCAGCACTGTCGGCCTTACTATACAACCTTGTGGTAAAGTAGCCTATGTTGTAATCTGATTGTGTTGTTTCATTCTCTATCTCTTACGTGAGATTTTCGTTACTCTGAGCCTTCATTCCCCTTTATATTGTGTAGTGGTGTAAGAGTAACGTTAGTTAGGGAATAGGTTAATATTACTTTTTTATTATTTTAATGCTATTTATCAGTTTCGTTGGTAAATAAGAAATTACTTTCATTTATTTACTGTTCCTACCTAATTTGGAAGCTGATGTGTTGGGAGTCGTTGCCGATCGTGGTCAGTGTCATAAGTGGCAGACTTTTGAAACTTAACTCGCCATACTTTTATTCAAGAGTTATACCACACATGGAGCATTACGGATCGGGATAGGTAACAGTATTCTCAATGTTCTCCTGACACTATACTTCTGTCTGTGTGTATTTCGAGTCTTCAATTGGCCATTTAAAAGCATCATCACATTGCCATCAACAAGGAAAATCCACCGTATGAACCTCTGAGGACCCTGCCTAAGGCTACAGCGATCATCTGCAAGCAAATATTAGCAAATTTTCCCCGCAATGCTGGTTTCATTTTCTGTTATGTCAGTGCAGACTTACATGTAACTGATTTTCCAAGGGCTTCTTAAGATAGTTGTGTATTGTGAAAGGTTAATATTAACTAAGCTATCTTGATCTGTTGTTAATCCTGACAGGTATTCATTGACCTATCTTGACCTGTTGTTGACCTTCGGCAGGTACTCGCTGGTACGGGAGTCCGGCGACAGATGGCACCGTTGGCAGCTGGTGATTCGTCGGACTCAGACAGAAGACCAAGGACAGTACCGGTGCCAGGTAGCCACACAACCTCCTCTTGTCCTCGTCGTCACTCTCAACGTCACAGGTGAGTCATGCTCTCTCGTAAACACCGTCACGTGACCACCCTCATGAAGGGGAGTGGTGGTAAATGTACTGGAGTTAGAAGATTTGAGGTCGATCTTACTAATGCCATCATTTGTGAGGCTTATACATAAAATTTATAATATTTTCTTCAATCTTCTCTTCCTCCTCCTCAGCCTCCTTTGCCTCACCTTCTTCTATTACCTCCACTGCTTCCTTTACCTCTTCCCCTTCCTCTTTTACGCGTATGTCTTACTCCGCATCCTCCTACTTTTTCCTCTCTTCTTCCTTGTCTTATTCCACCTCTTCCTTTACCTTCTCCTCCTCCTACTCTTCCTCCTCCTCATCCCAATTCATCTCCATTAAAGATAATAACAACTGTCCTAACTTTCTGATTAGTTACTCTGACTTCCGGCCAATAACGTAACGTAATGACAATTAGGACCGGAGCCACGAGCTTAAAATTAGGAGTATTGGTCCAGATGGTAATATTGTTGATACTGGGGATGATATTTTGATGTAATTATGATGTTATTCGGTAATGGAGTTACATCTGTGAGGGGAGGGAGACGTACGTGTGTGTGTGTGGGGTGGGGGAAGAGTGTGTGGGGGTGAACATAACTCACATCTTCAGTTAACATCTACCACTAATGGCCTGTGAAGAGTGAGCAACACAGCTAACTAATCCCACAGCTTGGTGAACACAGCCAAGAGTAACAACACGGGATAGTGATCGAATTTGTTCTAAATCCGATGAATTTTTTGGGAACCCCCGCGAGCTGTCACGTTTGGTACATTACTTTACCGTCGGACAATCATAAAGGTATGTAATTGTACAACTATTTCCTAATTAAAAACCTTTATGTTTGATGTGGACGGTAGAGTTTATGTAATAATTCATCCATAATGACTGATAACATTTCATTTCGATGTTGAAAATCACTCCCTCTGAATTATATATATTGGTTCATGGGAAATCATTAGTGCAATAACTAAACGACTAATTATCTTTGACTCTAATTATTTAGTCTACCATTGATGAAATCTGAAGGGGGACTGTCTGTCTGTCTGTCTGTCTGTCTGTCTGTCTGTCTGTTTTCAATTTTCCCTCATTGATTCATTGTATAGAAACTAGTGAGGATTTTATCATCGAACTCAGATGTTAGTAAAGAATTAACAAAATAATGATGCACTTTATTTTATTTTTTTTTTTGGGGGGGGGAGGGAAGTGGGGGGATTACATTAAAAAAATAACCTACAATCGAATATATATATCGAGACACCGTATCGTTTACTCAGTGTCAGTATCTTTAGCTCATCAATACTGTACAATAAAACACCCTGACGTGAGCTAATCAGATAATAAAAGTATTTTGATGAAGAAGAACGAAGAATAAATAATTATTATCCTATTTTTACCTGAGCAACACTAATTAGAATTTGATGTAATGCGTGGGGGCAAAGGTCACCTGGGCAACATTAATAAGAACTAGAGTTAAGGGGAAAAAATTGCGTAATACAAGAGAAAAATACAGTATGTTGAATGACGTCAGGATGGATACCATGAAGTGTTGTATATATAGACCAGCAGGTGTGTTTCTATGGTAACTCGTGTCCAGCGTGATAGCTACTGGTAGATGGATTTATGTGGTGGACAGGTGTTTGCTTGTGGTAGACAGGTGATTGTTTGTGGTGCACAGGTGTTTGTTGGGGACAGATGTCTGTGGTATACAGGTATTTGTTTGTGGTGTATAGACTTTTTTTTACGGGGTCATCGACCCACAACGGGGCCTGGGGGATAAGAGAAGAAAAAAAATAAGATAAAAAGCTCTTTGTTAATCTACACCAGGAAGGTGCCGGAAACCAGCTTTTTGAAGCGAGACAGATTGTAAGGAGAAGGAAACACAGAAGAAAGCAGAGCATTCCACAGTTTGGCTGTGTGAGGAAAGAAGGACGTACTCTAACGGGTTATTCAAGTGTGACCATCTTCAACACAGAAACGGGCAAGACGAGTGTTACGAGCCCACGGCCTTGCCGGCGGTACACAGGTTGCCAATTTCACCGAACATTGCCCTGTTAAAGTACCTGTAAAAGAGAGAGAGTGAAGCAACATTGTGGCGAAGAGAAAGGGAGGAAGGATTATCGACTAAAGGAGGAAAGATAATAAGACAAAATGCCTTTAATTTGTGGTGTACAGGTGTTTTTTGTGGTGGACAGGTGTTTGTCGTAGAGGAATTTATGATGATCAGCTTTAGTGCCAAGTTGACTCTTCTGTTTAGTGCCTGGACAAACAATAATTAAAGAGTTGTAGCCGCGTCTCCCCTTCTTCATGCTCCATTTCCTCTTCCTCCTCCATTTCCTCTTCCTCCTCCTCCTCCTTTACCTCTTCTTCTTTCATCTCTTCCTCTTCCTCCTCCTCCTCCTCTATTTGTCCTCTATATCTCACCTCCATCGTTTCAAAACAAGAAGAGAAGTCATATCCCACACCTTCCACCCACTACCATCATGACAGGTGCTCAGTCATGACAGGTGCTCAGTCATGACAGGTGTTCAATTGTTTCTCGAGACAATACTTAGCGAGACCAAGGCACTACGAAGTTCCTCCTCCTCCTCCCCTTCGTCAGAGTAAGTCATTGTTCCCTGGCAGCGGAAGTTCAAATGCAGGTGGGGTTGTTTTTCATCTCCTCGATAGAATTACACAGTTAATCGCTGAATTTGGCTGTTTAGTTTCACCTTTCATGGATCCGTCGGAGCTTCCTCTCCTCGCTTATTGGCGATGACAATCAGGTAAATCTTTCTCTCTCTCTCTCTCTCTCTCTCTCTCTCTCTCTCTCTTTCAGTATCCAAGTACAACCAGATTATAAACAAAAATCAGCAGATTAACAAGACAAAAAAGGGAAAATTAATCGTCACTGGAAAATGTGATCCAAAGGGACAGACAATTGGATGCAGCATTACACGAGTGGCACTCTCCCCTCCGTAACTTAATAACGAGGCAGAGAATGAAACAATTACCTCCACTCGTTCCAGGAAGTCGTTTCCTCTCAATTGATCCGCCTGATTCCTGTGTCGCTCGAATATTGGTTTCCATTAAAGTTATCCGGGGCGCAGATGATCGAGGTACGCCATCCTGGGCGCAGGTGGTAGAGGTTGCGTTATCCGGGGCGCAGGCGGTAGAGGTTGCGTTATCCGGGGCGCAGGCGGTAGAGGTTGCGTTATCCGGGGCGCAGGCGGTAGAGGTTGCGTTATCCGGGGCGCAGGCGGTAGAGGTTGCGTTATCCTGGATGCAGGTGGTCAAGGTGCATTATCCGGGTCAAATGGTAGAAAATGCGGTATTCGGGGTACAGCTAGTCGAGGTTGCGCTATACGGGGTGCAGATAGTCAAGGTGCGCATGGGAGTGTGATCTTGAAGCAAACAAGTGTGTGTCAGGAGAAAGAGAGATTCTCACACATATACACACAAGAGAGAAGAGAGAGAGAAAGAAAGAGAGAGAACAAAGAAAGAGAGAGAGAGATAGAGGGGGGAAAGAAAGAGAGAGACAGAGAGAAAGAGACAAAGAAAGAGAGAGAGAGAAAAAGGAAGAAAGAAAGAGAACGAGAGAGAGAGAGCGAGAGAGAGAGAGAGAGAGAGAGAGAGAGAGAGATTATGACAACTTACCCACTGGGCTAACTCATTGTATTCAGAAGATTGGGATCATAGTCAACCCTCACCCCAGAGTAGACTTCCATATCATTAAAGCCCCACAGGGATTTAGATTCACCTTGATATTAACTTTTTCTAATTAGTAAGAGTGAAGTAATCCCCGACGGCTTAATTTGTAACACAAGACTAATTTATGTGCTGAATTATTAAAACAAAAAAATAGTAAATGTCCTCTTTCCTTTCATGAACTAACAACACAACTGGTGAAATCTATACATGGAAGTTAATATTGTGTATATTTGGCCTTTGGAAATATAAACAGAGCCTATATTTAATTTTTGGTCAACACTTTAAAACATTCTAAGATACGCTTAAGAAATGTCTGTTCATCCTTTTAATTTATTCTTTATTGTATGGGGACAAAAATCTTCTCTTTTCCCATGAACGAGAGAAAATGTAAGTTAAATGCGATCGAGGTGTCAACTGAAAATAAATGAATAAAGAAAGAAAGAAAGAAAGATTAGCTAACACGTTCCTCAGTCACGTCACGCTGTTATGTTAAAGTAAATGGAAAGTAACAAGTAATATTAGGTGTTAATTAATATTTTGGTGATAAATTTAAATATTTCTACCTAACACGTTCACTCCCAGCTAATACAATCACTCCCAGATAACACGTTCACTCCCAGCTAACACGTTCACTCCCAGCTAAGACGCTCACTTCCAGCTAACACGTTCACTCCCAGCTAACACGTTCACTTCCAGCTAACACGTTCACTTCCAGTTAACACGTTCACTTCCAGCTAAAACAATCATTCCGAACTAACACGTTCACTTCCAGCTAACACGTTCACTCCCAGCTAATACAATCGCTCCCAGCTAACACGTTCACTCCCAGGTAAAACGTTCACTTCCAGTTAACACGTTCACTTCCAACTAAAACAATCATTCCCAGCTAACACGTTCACTCCCAGCTAACACGTTCACTTCCAGCTAAAACAATCACTCCCAGCTAACACGTTCACTTCCAGCTAAAACAATCACTCCCAGCTAACACGTTTACTCCCAGCTAATACGTTCACTTCCAGCTAACACGTTCACTCCCAGCTAAAACGTTCACTCCCAGCTAAAACGTTCACTTCCAGCTAACACGTTCACTTCTAGCTAAAATAATGATTCCCAGCTAACACGTTCACTACCAGCTAACACGTTCACTTCCAGCTAAAACAATCACTCCCAGCAAACAAGTTCACTTGCAGCTAACACGTTCACTCCCAGCTAACACGTTCACTCCCAGCTAAAACGTTCACTCCCAGCTGAAACGTTCAATCCCAGCTAACACGTTCACTCCCAGCTAAAACATAAACTCCTAGCACAAACACCCACGCACCCAGCTAACCTTGACTCGCTCCTCAGAACCCGTGGCGCGGGTGGTTGACGAGCGAGGGACCAAGGTGATGGAGAAACACTACAACAGCGGCAGCATGATTGAACTCAAGTGCATCGTAGAAAAGATACCTTTCCCTCACGGCCCCGTCACCTGGCGTAGGGGACACACCACCCTCACCTACAACACCTCCAGGGGTGGCATCAGGTGAGTTAATGAAGGGGGAATTTTTTATTTGGTGAAGTACTGGAGTAGAACGGGGCAATACAGATGCTATACGGGTCCTAAGAGACACCTCCTAGAACCCGTTTCACCTGTATCTCCTAGTACCTGTGTCACCTGTATTCCCTAGTACCTGCTTCACCTGTATCTCCTAGTACCTGTGTCACCTGTATCTCCTGGAACCCGTGTCACCTGTATAAGTGACACGGGTCCATTAATACCTCATCATCTGATAAAGATTATCACCAACTATCAATCGCTAACTACTCACCAGAGATAGTATACGTATTAAAGCGACGTAGTTAATGAAGCAGTTTTTAAAATATGTGTTTGACGTGATTAATATTTGATTTGTCCCACGCTGCTTATAAGATTACATCATATCAGTTTAGTTATTTATCATGTGTTGTTTATGTGGTCTGTTTCAGTCTAATACTAGTGTGTGTTTTGTGTGTGTTATTGACATACTTTACAACACCTAATAATACATTAATATATATATAGTACACGAGGCATTTTTTATAGAAACTGATTTAGTGTTTTTTAGTATGAGAGAGAGAGAGAGAGAGAGAGAGACTGATGCACGACTCCTCCCGCAGTGTAAAGGGAGACGCCAATGCCGGGTACATCAGAAGTCGCCTGTACGTGGCCAACGCAGCGCCTTCCGATTCCGGCTTGTACTCCTGCTGGTATAGTAACTACACCAGCGATACCGTTACCGTCCATGTCATAGCAGGTCAGTCGGGGTCATTTCATAGGGGGTCAGTTTGGGTCATGTTATAGATCAGTTCGGAGTCATGTCGTAGGTAAGGTAACGTTATCCTTACCTTATCTCACCTTAATCTTGCCTTAGCCTAAACTTCTTATTTTATAACTTAGGGTTGTTACTCTTAGTATTTTCCTCTTAGTTTTACTTGCCTATAAATGGATAATAATTAGTAAGGATGAATTAAAATCCTTATCATCTTGATTTACAAAGACAATATAATTTGTTTTTTGTTAGACCCTCAAGGAATATACACCTTTTTTTCCTCTCTATTCTCTCTTGAGCAGCCAACTGTGAGTTCTTTTAGGACTGTCCCGGCGGAAACATCTGCTTCCTTAGAGGGACTTTTTCATCCTTCTCCTTTATACTATTTAAATAATTTTCTTTGAGCTGAGATTTCTTGCGGAAGTACAATGATCTCAGTCTTTTGAGGCGGCATTTTATATTTTCCACAGTAGATCTTTGTGTCGGTGTAGGAACCTTAACTCCCTCGAGGCAGGAGTTTCTTCCCCAGGAGCGGCCTTCCGTTATGAGGTACCTGGTTTTCCCGGTAAATGGTCAAGCTTTAACCCTCTATGGTTTGGCCTATCGTCTAAAGGGCCTAGCTCTGCCTTTGTATGGTCTGATTTTCGGCTTGTAGGGCCTGACTTTCTTCCTATAAGGCCTAGTTTTTCTCCTGTACGACCTGACTTTCCTCCTCTAGGGTCTGACTTTCCTTGTGTAGGGCCCGAATTTCCCCCTGTAGGGTATAACTTTCTCCCTTTAGGTCCTGACTTTTTTCATACAAGGCCTAGTTTATTTCCTGTAGGGCCTTACTTTCCCCTGTAGGCTCTAGGTTTCCTTCTATAAGTCCTGACGGTGTCCCTATAGGGATTTAATTTCCTCTTGTAAGTCATGACTTTCCCTTTGTAGGGACTGATTATCCTACTGTAGACCCCTTGTAGACTAGTTTTCCTCCTGTAGAGCCTGATGTTCCCATTTCAGGGCTTGATTTTCCGCTTGCAGGGCCTACTTTCACTCCTGTAGGGCCTTACTTTTTTCTTGTGAGTCTTGGTCTCTTCTCTAATGGCCTTTCTTCCTCTCTGTTTATTTTAAATACATTAAATTAAAAGGTTTGAAAATTAATCTCTTGAAGCGGCAGACTTTCTCTTGTGAGTAGGAGCTGATCTCTGTTCCCTCTGAGCTAAACTTCATATCCCTAGTTTAATAGCAGCTAATCTTCTTACTTCTAGCTCCTTAAAAGATCACCTTCGTCTCCCTGGCTCTATTAATAGTAAGCCTTTATGTTTCTAGCTCTGAACAATAAATCACCATGTTTTTAGATTTTTTTACGTATGATCGTCATGTTGCCAGCTTTAGGAAGAAGGAAAGATTTAATCCTGTGTGTTTCTCTCTCTCACCATTCAGGCGAGAACTCACAAGCAATGCAACACGACGGCCTCCCAGGCTCCACCAGCAGTACGGGCGGGCCACCCATTCACTACCACCACTACCACCGCCTCCTTCTGCCCTCCTTCTGTCTCGCTGCCCTCGTCCTCACCTGCCACAACACACGTCGCCTCGATCTCCTCCTCCTCTTTCTCTTTTTCCTCCTCCTCCTCCTCCTTCTCTACACGTCGATCCCCTTCTGCCATAGTAAAGCTGTTTTCATGATATTCAGCTGGGGCGCGTGTGCCCTGGCCACATCTAGCCAGGGAGTTTGGAGGCGTG
The DNA here is from genome assembly GCF_018991925.1 of Homarus americanus. Taxonomy (NCBI): domain Eukaryota; kingdom Metazoa; phylum Arthropoda; class Malacostraca; order Decapoda; family Nephropidae; genus Homarus; species Homarus americanus. The sequence goes on along the minus strand of NW_024732963.1, from coordinate 42,748 downwards.
GCACGTGGTGTGGACACAGGAGCTGATAGATGTACGCCGTCGCTCCCAGTTCTCCCTTCCTCTTCCTCCCATCTTTATTCCGCCGTTATCCTTTTATCCCTATCGATATTTTGTAAACACACGAGAAATCAATTAATATTAGGAAGAAAAGAATACTTTAGGTTTTGAGCTTAACTGATTTTGCGCGATTCTGGTTATGCTGTGAAGTACAGTCGAGACTGTTTGGATTTCTTCTGTGGGACGTGTTTGGTTCCTTAGAGGCGTGTCTGACTTCTATGAGACGTGCATGTATGTATTGTACTTACGTATGTGTATGAATGTTTGTGTACAAGCGCTTATCTTATGAGGAATAAACAGGAAAGTTCACAATACAGGCATTAGATTCTCGATCCTGAAAGTCATAACCTCAAGTAGCGGCGATGTTCAACTCTCTTCATGTTCATAATTCCATGTAAGTCCATGTCGGTGTGTCATCCATAACATACTGGAGCGAGAATCGTAAGAGCCTGGATGTTGCTGTCTCGGTGTGTCACTTTGTTCTTATCGTTATTATTATACTTTCTGAAAACTCGACAAACCTCAGACCAAACACAAGACGTGCAGACATTTCCTCCCCGAGAGTGCTGACATGTTTATAACACGCTGTACTGTATATATATATATATATATATATATATATATATATATATATATATATATATATATATATATATATATATATATATATATATATATATATATATATATACTGTATATATATGTGTGTGTGTGTGTGCGCTCGAAAATAATAGTATTATATATATTTTCATTTGCTCTGTCTCCTAAGAATTTGTATCATGTGTGTAGAATTGCACAATAAATATTTCTGTCTGTGTTTTGGTTTGTCCTTCCACCTGGTGTGATCTGATACACATGTCATCGATTTATATCGAGGAATGAAGCATTCCCGTAAGTTCAAAGTAAAAACGTTTTGTTGAAGATGAAGGAACTGAGGTAATGGCTGTATGTAATATGTCGACTCCAGAGCTGAAAAGATCGCAATTACAATATCCATAACAAACACCCTGGCAGTAATATCCACAGTGGTGACGTGGAGATAAATCCTGGTTAAAACTCATAGGAAAGAGAAGACCCCCCACTGGAGCCTCCACCTTAGGCTATTCTCTTCTTTATTCAAGACATCTTCAGACACAACTCAGTTGCCTCTGAAGATGTCTTGAATAAAGACTAAAACTAAGGTGCTTCAGTGTGTCCCTTTCCTGCCAGTTTTTATCAAGATACACATTCCTCCCTCACACCACACCCTCCCTTATACTTCTCCCTCACACCTCACCCTACCCACTCCTCTCTCACACCTCACTCTACGAAGTCCTCTCACACCTCACCCTACCCACACCTCTCACACCTCACCCTACCCACACCTCTCACACCTCACCCTACCCACTCCTCTCACCTCCCACCCACCACCACTTCTCCACCTCCACCCCTACCCCTCCTCTCACACCTCCACCCTACCCCACCTCTCACACCTCCACCCCTACCACTTCTCTCACACCTCACCCTACCCCACCTCTCACCCCCTCCCACCCCTACCCCTTCTCTCACACCTCACCCCTACCCACTGCTCTCCACCTCACCCCTACCCCTCCTCTCACACCTCTCACCCCTACCCACACCTCTCTCCCACCTCACCCCTACCCACACCTCTCACCTCCACCCCTACCCTCCTACCTACACACCTCTCACCTCACCCTACCCACTGCTCTCCTCCACCCCTACCACTCCCTCTCCTCCACCCCTACCCTCCTCTCACACCTCACCCTACCCCACACCTCTCTCCTTCACCCTACCCACACCTCTCCCCTCACCCCTACCCACCTCTCCACCTCCCACCCCTCCACCACTCCTCTCTCCCACACCTCCACCCTACCCCTCCTCTCCCCTCACCCCTACCCCACTCTCTCACACCTCACCCCTACCCTCCTCTCTCACCTCACCCCTACCCACCTCTCACACCTCACCCCTACCCCTCCTCTCACCTCACCCCTACCCCTCCTCTCTCACCTCACCCCTACCCCTCCTCTCACACCTCCCACCCCTACCCACCCTACCCACTCCTCTCACACCTCACCCTACCCACTCCTCTCACACCTCACCCTACCCACTCCTCTCACACCTCACCCTACCCACACCTCTCACACCTCACCCTACCCACACCTCTCACACCTCACCCTACCCACACCTCTCACACCTCACCCTACGCTACACATTTCTCCCTCACTCACCAGTTGATCGAACATCACCATATAAGACTATTTATTGCGTTATCTCAGGGGTATTTCCGAATTCTACCAATGATTGGATCCTCTCACTGCCTGTGTATGTGTGAAACAATATAGAGGAAGGAAATTGAATTCCCCTTAAAACCTATTATTTTGTTCGTGGCTTTCGATTGACGCGCCATCTGTGAAGGGTGCCAGCTCATGAAGAACGTTTTGGTATTACATAGGTAACTACTTAAAAAAATATTTCTTCAGAAGCACTTTTGTTTTTATTTATATTCGTAAATTAATTTATGCTTTATCTTATACTAAATATTTCAATTGGGTTTTTAATTTACATTTTCTTTAATACTCACTAGTTGGGATTATAAACTGGATTTATTAATACAATAAATAATTCAAGCATCTCATTGAAAATATATTCCCTAATTGTTGCACCATGTCTAAGTTACTGTGGTCAACTGGGAATCTCCAATTATCTTCCTGTCTGAGTTAACTTCACTATTCAGTTCTAACCTTAACTTACCAGCCTGAGCTGCTGACTCCACTATAAATTCTGGGTAGTTCTAGTAATACGGACACATGTAGGGGACACAGGCGCTCACTGGTAATACATACACCTGTAGGGGACACAGGCGTTTAATAAATAACTTGAATGGAAAAAAATATAGTAGTTATAATTTAACCTATATAATATTTCATGGGGGTTCTTGCTTATTATATATTTAAGTTAATTTGTTATATCTATCCCTTCAGTATATCTTCTTATTGTTGTTGTAGTTAATAATAAAAAAATTTGTACTTATTATTTTTCATGTAGTTTATAATGTCGGCCAAAACTCCCTTCCTGTCTATCACAATGTTTAATTTACTGAACAATAGTGTCTCAATGTACACCTGTTGTCTACTATGACGACGGGGAAGCAGAGAAATCTGTCGTCATTGAACCAAGTTACATTATTGTGAATTTTGCTCTTAATAAGTAATATTTTTAGGTTTATTAAGAGTTCTACGCTAAAACTAACATAAAAATGTATTTTATTTTATATTAAATACTCTTTATAAATATCATTATCTTAGATTAAACAGCAATATAGTCACTGTTACATGACCCGGTATTGGTAAGTAAATTAACAACACACCAGATATCAACATGAAGGACCAGAGTGAGACATTTACTGTATTACTCTTTATAACGAACGCCACATGAAGTTGGCAGTGTAGTGACTACAACCTGTGAGAATATACATACATTAACAAGTTGTTTCGTTAAAGTCGTCCTAAAAATGGCCAAAAAATACACCGTACCCAAATTCCCAACACCTGTACTGTCAGTTTAATGCTCTTGAAAACGGTGGTAATGATTTATCTTCCGAGACTTCGAAGGATTTTGTGTGTTATTATCATTTAGAATATGTTTGTTGTTGGTGTGCGAACATTGGAACGATGCAGCGTAGAACATATGAAGTTGTGTTTACACAATGTGATGGACGGTGGCAGAGATCACGTGAGAGACTTGAACGAACAGGTGAGTGAAGTTTATTTATTTTATAGTAAGGTGTTGTGATAGACATTAGTGTAGCTGATGACGTACACATCCGGTACTGTAATGAGCACATCTTATTTACCTAATGGCCGTTCACTAGAGGTGGCCATGCCGAGGGAAGGAAGCCAGTGGCCTGTGTAGGATCCCTCAGTTGTTCCTGATAGTTTTCTCTAGGGCTTATGTGAAGCCCAGAAATGTTCGTTATGTAACAGCTTGAACTGGTAGACCGTTCCATAGGTCTGCCACCACCACCACAGCTTGGACTGGTGGATCGATCCATAGGTCTGCCACCAGAGCTTGAACTGGTAGACAGTTCCATAGGTCTGCCACCAGAGCTTGAACTGGTAGATCGATCCATAGGTCTGCCACCACCACCACAGCTTGGACTGGTAGACCGTTGCATAGATCTGTCTACCAATACCACCACAGTTTGAGCTGATAGACTGTTCAAAAGGTCTATAACCCTCTGTGTGAAGAATTATTAACATATGTTCGTTTTGCATTATAACTTGGCGAGCTTGTAGTCATGTATCGTGTGTTGGGCGCGTGACATAACAAACAAATAGCCCGGGTTCAGTTTGCCATACTTTTCAGGATTTTGTAAATTTCAATGAGATCTGACCTATTGTGGCTTGTCTGAAGGGTTGTCAGTCCTAATGCCTTCAGTCTACTTAGATAATCTAGATGACCACTCCTGCACTCTGATGACCACACCTGCACTCTGATGACCACACCTGCACTCTGAGCACCACGCTTGACCACATCTATATTATTGAAGACCACTCTTGACCACACCTACACTCTGAGGACAAACTTAACCACACTTATACTCTGAGGACCATACCTGACCACTTCTTCTTTCTGATGACCACACTTGACCACACCTGTACTCTGAAGACCACACCACCACTGAGGACCACACCTGACCCCACCTGCACTCTGAGGACGACACTTGTCCACACCTACACTGTGATGACCACACGTGACCACACCTACACTCTGAGGACCACACGTGACCACACCTACACTCTGGTGACCACAACCAACTCATTTAAAGGTTAAGGTGAAAAATCTAAAATTTAATCTCATGCTGAAAATCCTTGATTAAAAAAAAATTTGTTGCTATAAATCTTATTGCTGCGCTTTAACACCTATGGTCTTTAAGTGTGTGACAAGGTTAGTCATGTACAGTACTTGCTCAACAACGATGAATTGTAGATACCTGTGCCATCATAACACTCTCTGGCAGATTGTTCCAACGGTTCACAATTCTCACTCAAAAAAATATATAATTAAGCCCAGACAATTTTCTGAACTTGCTGCTTTTTCAACCTTAAGCTCTAGCTCCTAGTGTGGCGGACATCTGCCAGCTCCAGGTATGAACGCCTGACTGAGTAATTTGATATGACTTGATTTAAATTGATTGATTGTAATTCAAGTGCATTCCGACCTTTTTGCACTCTGTCTTGGCCCTCACCATATTTGTCTACCGACGTATTTATGGTATTTCTTATGCAGGGTGAGAGTGAGGCTACATATTGTCATGGTCAGTTGAAATCTCTTAGCTAACCGTTTACTTATACTGTATACTTAATTATCATCCAAAACATGGCAGGAAATTATTTGGAGTCTTAACTGCACAGATGATTTATAATACAGGGTATATATTGTAGATACTCATACATACATGTATTTTTATTCAATAAAATCGTTATATATACAAGTTTACATTGAATAACCGCGTAATATTCAATACAAGTGTATGATGTACAGTTGTACACATTCTAAGTGTTCTAAGTACAGTACATAGACAGTACATGTATACAATGTACTGTACATAATCAGTGCAGGTATATAAACAATGTATAAGGTGTCCCAGAAAGATGTTATTGCCTACCTCCCTCCCTCCCCCCTTTGCCTGCACCCTGCGTACCTCCGTCCAAATCACAGTGTCTCAGGGAGGCAGGGACATTTTTCTGGGACACCCTATAAATGATGGAGCAATACAAATAATGTGCAAAATGCAGGTATACATATGCAGTGTACTGTGTTTATAGGTGAAGCACGTATACAACATTGTACATGGGCAGTGCAGGTAGCCAAACACTGTACATAAGCAGTGCAAGTATACAAGCAATGTACACAGGCAGTACACGTATACAAACACTGTACATAGACAGTGGAGGTGTGAAAACATTGTACATAAACAGTGCAGGTATACACATAATGTACACAGACAGGGCAGGTAAACAAGCAATGACAAAGGCAGTGCAGGTATACAAACAATATACGTAGACAGTGCAGGTATACAAACAATATACGTAGACAGTGCAGGTATATAAACATTGTACATTCCCAGTGCAGGCATACAATGCACATAGACATGGCAGGTATACAAACACTGTTCATAGACAGTGCAGGTTATATTCAAGAGGAGGGTAGTGGAAGCAAGTGTGCCGACACAGAGCCAGGGGCAGCAGCGCACCCTCCACCCGCTCTACCCCCCACCCGGGAGGTGGAGTGGGGTAATGGGATATTTGGGTTTCACTCAGGGATGGGTTGGAGAAAGGAAACTCACAATGTGCTCTCTGTATACATGTTGTATTGGATGTGCAATGCAGCTTGGTGCTGGGAAGGCAGCATGGTTACAAGCGTGATGTAGAGAGAGCTGGTTGGTGAGGGTGCTCAGAGGAGGACCAGCTTGTGGGTCGCCATGCTCGCCGGCGGGAGAGGAGGAGGTGTTGCTGACTGGTTGGTGTAGGTAGAAAGAGAGAGATCACCACGAGGTCAGGTCTTAAATAGCGGGGGTTGGCGTGGCTTAGTAGTTGACCCCTGCTCCGTGGGCGGCGCTGGTTGACCTGGACCACGAGGCACACACTGTGGAATTCGCGGGGTCGGCTACTCAGCGACAAACAGCGTTTGTAGGGGAGAAATCCACTACAGTGGCACCAGCTCCGCCTACCAGACAGGAGGAGGCGAGCGCCATGTAAACAATTACATTTCTAACACACCCTGCAAAATACAGTGTACGTTTCAAATGCTGCAGCTTCTGAGAATGGAGGGGGGCCGGAGTTACTACTAAGAGCAGAGACGTGACTGAACGGGGGTGACGTTTGTTTATGTCCATACAAATTAAACATAGACATTGCAAAGAATATTTAATAAGGAAGCCCAACTGACATATATTCCCTATTATTTTCATAAGGGTTCCGAAATTTCACTACATTGCCCCCTGTTACTGAGTTAGTGTACTATTCAGAGTGAACGTCTAGAAAGTGCATTGGGTAAACTAAAGAAAAAATATTACTCATAGAAAATGAGTCTAAAAAGATTCATAGAAAACGACTATTTTTCCACGAGTAACTATTGTCATCATAGGTCGAGACAATAAACTTAATATCAGGGGCGGGTCCAGGGAGGGCTAGGGATCCGGACCCCCTTTTCATCAGAAAATTCCAATACTTTTTCTTTAATGCAGCATTGTACTCAGGCGTTTTATATCGTAAAAAGTAGACACTGCTGCCATAAATTATGGCACAACAAAAATTGTGACCAAGTCCCAGGTTGCTGATCTGACCTGCCTCATTTACACACAATTGCAGGGTCTCAATTGTTTCTTTTACTGTAGACATCATAACATATTTAGTGTATGTTGTTTTTCTCTCTTGATTTATATATTATTTTTTTATTATTTATGGTTATAATTTTTAATATTATTACTGTTATTTTATTTACTATAATTTTTATTAATTATTAATTATTATTAATTATTATTATTATTATTATTATTATTATTATTATTATTATTATTATTATTATTATTATTATTATTATTATTATTATTATTATTATTATTATTATTATTATTATTATTATTATTATTATTATTATATTTTCATCCCCTAAGCCCTGATGTGGATCATTGACATTTACCCGGGTGAGCTAATCTCCGTGAAAAAAAAATACTATTGAGTTCCTCGGAAAATCTTCTAATATTAAGTGCACATGGTTTCAAAATGGCTTCAAAATGCCCATGGTATTGGCCAGATTTCAATTTTTATTCTGGGTGAACTCGCTGTGCTCGCCATGTTCCCCCACTCACAAAGTCTTGGACCCCAAATTGATATTCCTAGATCCGCCCCTGAATATATATATATATATATATATATATATATATATATATATATATATATATATATATATATATATATATATATATATATTAGCCGAATCGCCGTCCTCCGGGCGGCTCTTTCGCTAGGCCACGGTAGGACGCCACCCTCCGGGAGGCTCCACATTGTCTCACTGTAGTGCATTATGGTGTCTGCTTTGATCCTGACTTTGTACTCGTCAGAAGGCATGTTTTCCAGGTCATTTTTAAATGACTGTACATACGTGTTGTGCTCATGCAGCATTTCTTGGATAGATAGGACAATGTCATGTGTGACACCTTGAATGTTGCCACACCTGATAGTAGTCTGCTTTTCATGATCTCCCATGAAGTAGAATTGGAGGAACTTTGCCTGCTCATATTCCAGTGGTAAGAGAGATCCTGCTTTGTGATAGACTTGACCGTGGACTTTGAATGCGGGCATGTGTCCGTGCTCACGAACTACTCTGGTAGCTCCAAAGGATGTTATCTGGAAGCATGAATTGTACTTCCGTATATTTTCCAAGAAGTGTTTTGACTCTGGTGTTGTTCCCAGCATGAGAGTCTTCAATGGTTGTGGTGGTTCTCCTTTGTACTTCTTTGCACCGCAGTATTCACATTTCTTATCCATGTTGCCAATGACAACAGAGGGATACTTTTGATATTCTATATATAACATCATTCATCATCATTACATATAACACCATCCATCATCACAACATATAACATCATCCATCATCACTACATATAACACCATCCATCATCACTACATATAACACCACCCATCATCACTACATATAACACCATCCATCATCACTACAGATCGGTAAAGTAGTTTCCAAGATTCTCGTGCGGACACACAAACAAACAAACACACAGACATACTTCTTTGTTTTATATATAGATAGATATATATTTACACTCCCATATATCAATAGCCATACATTCGCTGACTTGAATATACAAAAATATTTCACTAGATCAGGAATCAAACACCTCTGCATATGAACAGGGAGCGCTCCCATGTCACCACAATGTCCACAAGAGCAACAACAGCTATCCTAGGCATTATTGTATTTCACACAACGCCTACTCCTTCGTCTTATTCTTAAGCATCGGGAGCTTCCAATGGGGATAGCCCTATGAATTAAAAGAAACTTTCACAAATGTAATATAAAATACCCATTATAATTTCAAATATATTCTTTGATCTAAACTTGACAGGTGATGGATAGGCTGGTATGTCTTAAGTCTATTTTATTAAAGAGAACTTGTACTTCTAAATTATACAGATATTGGAGATAAATTCAGCAACATGACCACAATATCCGCGTCGTCCCACTTAACTTCTGTAATGGATATACACTTTCACATTAAGCTTAAAATACAGTGGTAATTACCATAAGACTAACATTGTAATACATAGCTGGTGAAATTAAAAAATGAAAGTAACAAAATTAATTACATTTAAAATACCCTCACAATTTTACAGGGATAAAACATGAGTGAATTTACAGTAGGTCTCACACACACACACACACACACACACACACACACACACACACACACACACACACACACACACACTAAACAAGACTCGTAAGCACAAACCTTGACCGCGGATGGGTTCAGCAGTGAGGGATGAACATAACGGAATGGCAAACCAAAGAAACGACAAATATTTCTCACATATTAATTACAAAACAGACGGTTTTCCCCCCATAACATACAAGTTCTAAATGTCAGAATGTTGAAATCGGGAGACAGTATAGTACTCTTGGAACAATCTACCAGAGAGTGTTGCGACAACACTGAGCGTGAGCTGTTTCAGGCCAAACTTGACCAACACTGGCGCAGTATAGATACTGTATATTCAGGAACCAGTACATACCCAGTACTTGCCAACAGTGCGTAACACAAACACGACCGATCAGTGGCGAAGAGGATAGAAGTAAAGTAAAAACAACCTTTATACTGGACGTAAAGTCATTAAAAAAATAAATAAAAATTACAAAGAAATACAGCTACAAATGGTATTAGGTACGAAAAAATAAATCTATACGAAATCATACTTGCTAAATTTAGGGATACTGAATATAAGGATCACACACACACACGACTGAACATGGTCAGGGTAACACTGCTCCTGGTCAGTCCGACACATTGATCGTAACAACAAGAGCTGCAATTCTACTTGAGCCTGGTGTTTCCTTACAGTGAACATGGAATGTAATCTTACTACCTGCACACCTAACGGACACACTGACACGAACCTAATCAAAACTATGCTTTGTAGAGATCAGTTTTGAAATATAAGGAAGAAACTGGGATAGAGAGCGAGATACAGAGAGAGATATAGAGCTAGACAGATGAAGAGGAAACACACAGAGAGAGAAAGAGAGAGAGAGAAAGAGTCAGAAAAACATGATAATTAAGTCTTAACTGAGAACAATATCTCTAGGGACAGGTGCGGATGTGGTCTTTAATGGCGCAGGGTACGTCGGTGTAGGTCAGTCAGGTGGAAGCAGGTGACGGCGAAGAAGATGAAGGTGGAGGCCCATAGAGAGTACAAAGAGGAACGCACCATGGTGGAGGTTGGGATGGGCAGGTTGTACTGAGACACCTGGAGGACACAAGGTCAGGAAAAAAAAATTCACTAAATTTATTGGGGGAATATTTTGTGAGTATAAAATAATAATATAGTTTACAGTTTCGTATTAAAAATTATACTTTGATCATTTATTTTAATTTTGTATTATTTCTGGTTCCACGTCATATGGTCAATAATACGAGATAAGTCACAATACACTGCCGATTAATCACAGCAAATATACAACCTCTAAATGTTATATGTACTGTACGTAACGCCAATATGAACTTACCCTTACGTCGAGCTTATCAAAACAGGTGACGCCTCTATTGTTGGCGGAGTTGAGGCCCATAGCGGAGCAGGTGAGCCTAAAGCCCTCAGACAGGGTGCAGGATGATGCCAATAGGAACAGAGCGCTCAGGACGATCCCCACCACCACCATGTATATGAAGGCGTCCAGATCCTCCTCTCCTCGTACCTGTAATGAGAGATGAATCGAGCGTTATTGTCAAGTTTATTCACCGTGGCGTCCTCGTGTCAAATATCAAAACAGAATATTCAAATTATAGGATGTAATATTATTAAGGAAAATACTATAGAGTAAGGAGTTCCACTGAATGCTAGACCGATGATGCATATTAATTGTGGTAGGCTCAAGTTTTGTATGGTGCAGCTCTCGGAGGACGGTGAAGGATGCTAAATGTAAAAACTATTAAAAGTAGTTCGCCAAAATAGGAACTGAGGAAGAACATCGAAGACGATGAGATTTTCTATTGAAAATACAATATTGGAAGCATATTATTATGGTCGTTAAGGGTCTTTCTTTCTCTCTTTATGTGAAATTCAAGTAACAAAGGTTTGTCTCCTGAAATAAGGAGAAGCCAATATCAATAATATATACACCTAAGTTTACGGTGTCTTCCTGTCGTGTGTAAGTTACTGTTCCTACACCTTATATGTATATGTATGTACGCGAAAAAATTGTGGTTATGTTGAAAGCTATAAATATACTGAGTAACTGTGATAAAATTTTATTTAATTCGTCTTTGATATGTCATTTAAATATTGTTTCAATGTTCCGTGCCATACAATGTTATTCAAGATGAAAGTGCACACATTCTTTATATGCTCCCGGTATTATATTTCTCTCTTTTAGGGATATTGGAAACGAAATTTCAAATAAATGATACGAAGAAATTTAAATATACAAAACGTATGAAACTTATTTATTTAGATATAATAGAATACATAGATGTATACTGGATATGGATGGAGAGCTAAACATAATTATCGTTGTTGACAGACTGAGGGACAGGTGAGTCAAAAGATGACCAAAATGACAGAGAGAAATAAGATATCCATCGAAATAGATTCTTTACAGCTGGTAGGTGGAAGTGAGGTCTCACCTTAATCACATAGACAATACCAGTGAGGGTCGCTAGTACCAAGCCGGTCACAGCTCCGTATGTCACCCAGTTGCAGGCGGCCAGGGGACCCCCGAACTGGTACACCACCGAGCTGGAAGCCGTCTGTGGGAAGCAAGTTACACCTTCTCATAAAAACTTTCTTTATACTGTAAAGCAGTCTGGTGTGGGGGGGATATGGACTACAATTTGATAAAAAACTGCTGAGAGGGTTTATATGGCAAGGACGGATGTATGAGTCCGAAGCGTGGACACTTCCAGCAGAAACAAAAAAGAGGTTGGAGGCCTTTGAAATGTGGGTTTATAGGCGAATGCTAAGAATTAGCTGCACTGACAGGAAAACATATGAAGAAATACTAAGAATAACAAAAACTTCAAGATAAATACTTGAAATGCACAGGAAAAGAAAAATGAGATTCTTTGGTTATATAATTAGGGATGAGGGGATAATAACAGAAATATTAATGGTCAAAGTTGAGGGTAGGAGGGCCAGGGGAAGGCAGAGACTGGAATGGATGAATTAAATTAAAATTTGGGTTCCAGAGAGATACAAAACACTGGAAGATTGGTAAAACAGACTGAGAACGTTTAGAGTGGAGGACTGTGGTCACCAACCCTCAGATATGAGGTCCTTACTCTGATTGATTGATGTAAATGAAAGTATTGGAAGCTAAAGCACATTTAATGAAAATACCATAAGTTAGAGGCAATTTTGGGGATAGGATAAAGGGTTTCATTTTCTCAAACAACAGATTAGATAACATGCTAAAACCTGTCCAACGAGGAATTGTATCGGTATTTTGAAACACATAGTTCATGTTTACATTACTGGTAAGTCAGTTCACATTCCACTTACCGAGGAGTATAGGAAGCACATGGCAGGACTTAGGTTGGACCAGTAGTGGGTGATGATACCCATACAGATGCAGCCGATGGTACCACAGATGAGGCCGGAGATGTAGAGGAAAGGCATCCCCATCCCGTACACCACCTCCCACCAGTCCCCGATATACGGCTCCTCCGTCTTGCGATTTGGGACCCCTGAAATAATTAAGTGATCATTTATACATCACTTCATATTGCCTATATCCGATTTATTGTGCTAATGTTCTCCCCAGTCACCACTTTCATGTCCTGCACAATATCATTCCGTTTGCAACTGATTTTGTACTTCTACTAGAGCTAAGGAGGTTATTTTGGACCTCGTATTGTCTCATTGATGTCTGATCTTTGCCCTAAACTTAAAAAATTTTCGACAATACCTGACCTACACACGTACAGACGCTCATGCGTATTTTTTTTTCGAAATTCCCGTCTCGTTCAACCATTTTAACCGATCAACTCATTGATGACGTGAAAAACTGGACACCCAGCACGTAGCCGTGAGCCAAATTTGCGTTATCAATATCCAATTCCTTTGTGATTTATCGATGAGCTTCACAAAGTTGTGTGTTTCACTATCCTGGTCCAACCATGACTAGCGTGTTCTGTGGGTATTTGTTTACGGGCGGTTGTAAAGGCTCTAATGAAGGCGACAGATGATTTGTGTTATCACCCACACACACTGATACGAGCCATAGAACCTATGCTATGGAAACAAATGCTTTCTAAAGGCAGTTAGGTAACACTCATGATTTACTAACCATGAGCAGTAATGAACTAAACCAAAACGTATTCAAGGAAGATAATTTTTTTTTACAATAGGATTCTCAGAAGGAGTCCTTGGTGTTGATTATTTTGTCTCCGTAATGGTTTAATTGAAACAATTTGAGGCGATCTCTAATTCTCAACAAAGAAGTTCATAAACCCGAGGAACCTTTAGAATCCATGCACTTCTTATCATCAATCATATTCGTTGTTCTTATTCTTACAATACTTGATAAGGATATGTTAGAGAGAGAGAGAGAGAGAGAGAGAGAGAGAGAGAGAGTAATACGTTGTATTAAGTTTACAACATAAACAGAGGATTTAGATTGAGATTAAGAGCCAAGGTTGGTTGTGTGATAAGACTAAGTTCTAACATTCACAGCCTTTAAATAACACTAGAGAATACCGGTAATTACATATCATCAATAATAACATAACAGATCACGATTATACGAATGATAAACGAACGTAACATAGTTGGAAGAGACCAAAAAGAATGGTTAACTACACTTAAGGCTTCAGTCCATAGTGTATGTCGTACGTCATGTTTCAGATAAGCGAGTAATAACACTGATATCTATGACAGAACACCAACGCTTTCCAACAGTGGTGAGAGATAAGCTCTTATCTACAGTTCCTGCACCTTATCTTTATAAAAAAATAACCAGGCACGTTACTACAGCTAGTTCTAATAATCCAATGTGGATGGGCAACGTGGATATAAATTCCTTTTAATTAACTAGTCTATATTGGTCTGTATACTGCTTGAGTGTTCAGACTAGTATAGACAACGATCCTCCAAACAGATTTTCATCAAAGTTCTACGTTAATCTTTCGGGGAAATTAGTGTCAATGTCTTTTACAACTACGTAATATGATGAAATACTGCACACTAGTGTGACTGTACAGGAGAGTGTGGAAAATTGAGATAACAAATGTTTACTCGTGTTTCCTGGGTCCAGAATCAAATGGCTTGGATTATGTATGTAACTAAATGTAGAGAATATTTTTCAATAGATTCGTAACAAAAAACACCCAACCTGTGTCTAAATGCGTTCACTTAGTATAGTCAGAAGACAGAAACAAACGACACTGTACTGGTATGATATTCTGGTATGATATTCATCTTGTGAGTTTAATTAATTATGATCTAAATACGATAACTTATTCCAATAGTCATAATACATTAAACCATTGATTACGATTACTTTTTTCTCGCTAGTATCATGTGATTTTATTCAGGGGAATAATTAATAACTTTCATACGGATAAGTTATCGTACTGAAGGGGTTAAGATATTATTTACTCAATGTTATAATTAATTGTACTCAAAGGGCAAACGTCGTACTCAGGGGGTTAAAATATATATATATACACACATATATATATATATATATATATATATATATATATATATATATATATATATATATATATATATATATATATATATATATATATATATATATATATATAGTCACTGGTTTAATTCATTGTACTCAAGGGGTTGACATAGTACTCAAAAGGAAAAGCAAACACTCTGAGCCAACACAATCTTCCTACTTTTCCATATTCAGTTCACATCTTTCACACATTATGAAAGTTTTCGGTTCACCTAAAGAATCTTCATCCCAGATTATTTCAAATTAATATTAACCACCTTAATGCTACCCTAACCTAACCTAACCTAACCTAACCTAACCTAACCTAACCTAACCTAACCTAACCTAGTCTAAATTAACATAGCCAAAGCAAAACTAGCCTAAATTCACCTAATAACCTAACCTCATCCCCCTAAACTGTGTAAGGTGGTCAGTCGTTAGGTGAAATAAGTTGGGATGGAGATTTTTTAGGTGATCCGGAATTTTTTAAACACAAGCACTTCCATTACTGACTTATAACTTTGTGTATGTATAAACTTCACTATGAATCATGGCATTTCATTATCTAATCATAACTTTCTGGTAAGGCTCATAATACCGTGTTAACATCACAACACGACAATGAACCGTGAGAAATAGACCCAACAAATAATCTATCTTTATCTATCTATGGATCATGTAAACACAGGTTAGGTTAGGTTAGGTTATATTAAGTTCTGTCAGATTTGATTAGCTTTATGGGGTTTTATCATCAATTGAAACAAGCTGGGTGCCTTATCTTCAGGTGTTCCTATATTTTCTTCCTCCGCTCCCAATCGAACTTGAAATTACAGGAAAGGAAGAATGACTCATAACAGGTGTTGGTAAGAGACCGGAAAGGACTAGAGATAACACACACACATTACTACTACTACTTTGCTGTCACTCTGAATCGAGTATGATACAATGATATAAGTTATTAGTTTTGAGGTAACTAAAGAGACCGATACGGGACCGACAGGGTTGTTCACATTCGTTGCACATGTAGAGGGCGCCATCTAGTGCGGGAGGGTCGATGGTAGCGTCTTTCCAGCGTTGGAGCTTGTGTGCCTTGGTTTGCAGTCGGGCCAACTCGAAAGCGTTGACACCTTCTATTGTGAAACTCCCCCAAGCGTTACAATTTTAAGTAATCGACTCCCAGATGAGGTGGTCGATTTGGCATTTTTTCAGGTTTGTCTACCATCCTTTTACTTTTTCAATTGCCCGCCGGCGTTACGTTTACTCTTCGTTAGGTGATTGTAAAGTATCTGCTTTGGTAGTCTACTGTCGTCCATGCGGGTAACATGGCCAGTCCAGCGTAGTTGTTCATGGATAATGGTAACCACGATGCTCCTCCAGTTGGTGTCAGCAAGAATACTGGCATTTGTTTTCTTGTCTTCTCAGCGAACACGGACGATGGAACGTAGACTACGTTGGCGAAAGTTTTCAAGTGCTTTGAAGTGCCTCCTGTATGTGACCCATGTCTCACTGCCATATAGCAGGGTGGGGAGGACCACTGCTCTATGTACGTGCAGCTTTGTAGATAATTTCAGCTCCCTACAGCTGAAGACACGGTTTCGGAGTCTGCCAAAGACTTGAGATGTACATCCGATTCGATGCTGAATCTTTTCAACGATGTCTGCGGTGGTGGACAGGTGGGAGCGGAGATACCGAAAGTGGGTAACATTAGAGATGGTAGTACCGTTAAGATGGATGGATGGTGGAGGTGTGCCTGTACCTGGGGCAGGTTGAAAGAGAATCTGAGTCTTGCGTACATTCCATTCACCTCATGGCCGAAGTGTACTTATGCGTAGGTGTTCAGGATCTCCTGTAGGTCGTGTTCAGTGTGAGCAACAAGGGCAAGGTCGTCTGCATACAGAAGTTCAGTAATGGAAACTGCCGACACCTTTGTTCTTGCCTGGAGTCGTCTTATGTTGAAAAGACCTCCCCTTCACCCAGTACTCGATGTCCACCCCGTTGGCTAAATTGACACTGGCACGAGTAAGGGAGACAGTCAAGAAAATGAAAAAGAGATTTGGTGCTAGTACACACCCTTGTTCAACCCCTGTTTGGATGGGGAAGAACTCAGACTGGGTGCCGTTGTGCAGGACACTGCCGTTCATACCATCATGGAGTTGCCTCACAATGGCGATGAATTTTGGTGGGCAGTCGAAACGGCTGAGGATCGACGAAAGGGCTTCACTGTTGACCAAGTCGAAGGCCTTGGTTAGGTTGATGGAGGCCATGTACAGGTCATGACGCTGTGCTCTGTACATTTCCTGTATCTGGCGGACAGCCAAGATCATGTCAATGGTGCCACGTGATGGTCTAAAGCCACATTGAGATTCTGGGAGGAAGTTTTCTGCCTGAGGAAGAAGTCTGTTTTGGAGGACTCGGAAGATAATCTTGCCAGCCACGGACAGCAGCGAGATCCTGCGGTAGTTCCACAGTCTGACTGGTCTCCCTTGTTCTTATAAATATTGACAATGGAGGTGTCTTTAAGAGCTTGGAGGATTTCCTCCTTTTCCCATATATACTCCAGGAGAGAGTGGAGACGTCTGGTAAGCAGAGGTCCTCCTGCTTTTTACACCTCGGCTGGGATTCCATCAGGTCCCGAGGCTTTGTTATTTTTCATCTGTTTGATGGCAGTAGCTACCTCATCCAGGAATGGAGGATAGCTGTGGTAGGACATCTCTAGATGCTGAGGGACCTGCTGGGTAGTCAGGATATCTGCAACGGTGTTTTGGTTGAGCAGTGAATTGTAGTGCTCTTTCCAGCACTGAAGGAGGCCTTCATCTACTTTAATTATGAAGTTACCATCATATGATCGGATGGGGGCTGCGCCACGAGTGATTTCCCATAAAATGTTTTCGTGGAATTGAAAAGTTTGCGCATCTTGGGCTGTTCTGCAAATTTTTGTATTTCACATGCTTTATATTTAAACCAGTCGTTCTTTAGATTGCGAAGTTCCCGCTGGGCCGCTGCTTTCTTCTTGTGGAAGGTATCAGCTATGGTCCGAGACTGAGAGTTGTTCTGCCAGTCAGGGAAAGCAGCACGTTTATCATCGATGAGTACGTGGATTGCTGGGTCATTTTCATCAAACCAGTTCTGGTGCATATTTTTATTATGACAGTGTTGAGAATATCCTCTTTCGGCACTGGGTTTTGCGTTGCTTGCTGTTAGGTTGCTTATCAGCCCATGTTCGAGCTGCTCTTTGAAAGCATGTGCTACCGCTTGATCCTCCAGACGCCTAGTGTTAAAACCTCTTCTGGAGGCTTGCCGCCTTCACCGTTTTGGGACGACATGAAATGAGATTTTGGCTCTGACAAGCCGATGATCGGTGTCACAGTGGTCTGAGGATATCTCGGCGATCTCTTTCTCTGACAATGATGGAGTCAATGAGATGCCAGTGTTTGGATCGAGGGTGTTGCCACAAACCCTTGAGCTTGTCTGCCTGCCTAAACAATGTATTGGTGATAGTGAGGTTGTGTGCAGCACACTTGGTGAGGAGGAGTAGGCCGTTGGGCTTACACTTGCCTAGTCCATTTCTCCCTATGGTTCCCTGCCAAATGTTAGCATCTCTGCCAACTCTGGCATTGAAGTCACCAAGGAGCACAATCTTGTCTTCTCTGGGGATAGAGGTTAGCACTCTTTCGAGGTCAGCATAAGAGGCCTCCCTGATGTCATCCTCTGCATCCAGTGTTGGGGCGTATGCAATGATGAAAAAGGCATGACGTGAGTGATTCAGTGGGATTCGAAGCGTTTTGAGGCGCTCGTTGATCCCAATAGGCATTTCAGTTAGCCTGTGTATGTTGCGTTGGCGGATGGCAAAGTCAACACCACAAATGCGGTTTCTCTCTGCAGCAGGCTTACCCTTCCAGATGAAAGTGTAGCCAGACCCCCGTTCTGGGAGCCGGGACACACACATATACACACACTAAAATCCTTTTATTAATATTTTTACTATCATTATTATAATTACTATTATAATCATTATTATTATTATTATTATTGTTATTATTATTATTATTATTATTATCATTATTATAGAGTCGAGTTTTATGAGTGTTCAGTGGTGAATGAGAACTAAACAGCTTTTCTTTTATTATATAGTACATTTTCTTCCTCTTACTTCCGGTGCACAGGTGATTTTGCACTCAGGAAATTCCTTGATCTAGTAAGATTAGCCACATCGACATTACTCTTTTACGCAACTTGACTGATTAGCACTTATCCGTATTTTAAAGACTCATGTAACCATCTCGAGTACGATAACTAACCCCCTTGAATACTATTTTTAGCGTACTCAAGGGAAATAATTATCGTATTTAAAGTGCAAAGACATTATAGTTAAGGATTTAACTCATTGTACTCAAGAGGTTGAGATAATGTATTAAAGGGGCTACTTCATTTTACTTAAAGGTTTAAGTCATCGTACTCAAAGGGAATAACCCGCCAAAGGCTACATTATATTTCTGAATTGATTAATTAATGATCAATTTATAGATATAGTGAGAAAAATATACAAAAAAATTCACATCACTTGTAGGTCAGAAAACACAGAGTTCAAGTTGGTGTATTATCGTAAGTCAGTCTGTATTGTCAAATTAATTCAACTTTACGAATTCATCTTGAGTAAAACTAAGAATTTTATGTTGTATTAAAAAATCTCACTTGTGTGCTTAAGAAAATTGTAGTTACTTAATTTACTCAACAAGACAGGTGAGAAGAGGTGGAGTAAGAATGACAGTGTTATAAAAGTACCAGGAACAAGATAACAGCTATATTTTTTTTAGACGACAATAACCTATCAAGCCTAACCTAACCTAACCTAACCTAACCTAACCAAGACTGAACTAGCGACCCTAAGGAAAGTTTTGATTAGTTCAGATATGGTTTGGTTTCATGCCTTAGCCTGCCTTGTAAGAAATAATATGTAAATGGTTTAATTGTATCCTCTTCCTTGTACTTTATTAATATATACATATATATATATAATTTTGGGGGGAGGAGGGGGGGGGGGTTAATGCCTTCTGTTATCGCATAGTGCTATCTACTTATTGATTAGCTTGGCGTTCGCTGACGGGATGGTCCTTCAGTGATCACCTACTACGATGCCTTAGTAATCTAACAATCCTATAGCCTCTGTTGTCATGGCAGCTACCACTTTTTTCTTACCTTCTGTCAAGTTACAGAACGTATTTAGACACCACAGTCCTGGTGCCATGGATTTTGTTTTGACAGACATAAGTAATTAACCTTTTATTTGTTCGGTTGGATTTGTTCTGTATGTAGCAGCAGTTCTGCATCACAAACTCACTTCAAACTCTAATAAAATACGAACATTAAATTTCCTTCGATGAAAAAACACAACGAAAAACTGAAATTAATGTATATATCGCTTACTCATTTCTCCTCGTGGCATTGTGTCGGTCGCGTCTGGTGGAAAACCCTGGCTCGCGCACACACACACACAAATACTCTCTCCTTGTTCCCAAAGTTTCTTCTGCTAGTGGCAGATGTGGGAGTTGATGAACTTCTCCTAGTAGCGAAAATTCTTTGCTTGACACTTTCTTCGGTGCCAGTAAAGATGGAAGTTGCTTGTGTGGGTGTAGTAGTAGTAGTAGTCGAAGTAGGTGATGTGGAGTGGGTGCGGTGAATGTGGAGGAATACTGGAGAGGCGTAGGTGGCGTAGTGCGTCTCACTGGACTGTGGAGTGTTGTACGTGAGCCCAACAACCGTTGCTTATCAAGGGTTTAAACCTAGATAAGATAAACAACGCTGGAATAACTGACTCACACCACACCAAACTAACTTGCTAACTTGATCGCCTATGACGCTGATGTCTGTTAAATATTGATTCACAATATTAACTTAGTTTTACAGTTAGGTTTTTTACGCCTTATTGTTTCTGTCTTTACATTGTTTATGTCGTATTTAGTTTTCTCTTGGTGACGTGATCTTATCAGCGCCTTGTAAGGATTTACCATAATATTTCGTATGATTTATAATATCACAACGACCAGGTGTCAATCGTATCAGTTCCTTATGGAATTTCTTGTGCCAAAAGTCTTGCAGTAAAGTGGCATTTAAAGTGATATAGCAGAGCCCGTTATTAAAGAAAATTTACAGTTATATAGTAAAAAAGTGTTTATGTATGCCATGATACCTGGGACGGTTACCAGAACACTAATTACATCTTAGTAAAGTTGTGACCATAAATTCCTCCAATAGCAACGTCACTAACTTCTGCCTACACTTGTATATGCACTAACCCCACCAACCAACCCTTGTCACCCGACATTAATGCACTTGTTTTCATTTGTACTATTACCTGATTCACTAGCCAGAGGTGTATCACTGTTAATTTTTTATTGTTATTGACTGATATGTTTACTAATCTAAAATATACCTGAAACAACTTACGATTTCTTATAAGCTGGGTAAAGTTAGGTTCAGTTGGGTTCAGCTAGGTTAAGTTAGGTTAGGTTAGGATGCTATAACTTGTCAAATTTGTTGAACTTGATTCAGTTATACTTGGCGAAGTTTACAACGCCAGCAGTTCTATGTACCATTGCCACGTTACCTATAGCGTCCTCGCTCAGTGGCTTGTAGGCTGACGTGTACTGTTCCCTAATATAATTATCATACATTGCAGTGCGTAAATTACAACCATTGATACTAACATTTTCATAATTATCTTAACGGCAAAGACTGTCAGGGGCGGATCCAGTGGAGATTATCTTTTGCCCCCCAATGGAACTTTTTGTCTTCCCTAAATTGCAGAGTTAGTGTTATTTTCCAGGTGCCACCGTCACCGCATAACGTTCCAATATACTTCTCGGGTTGTGTCATTTAAATAAAAGAAACACCACCTACTGCCAGGTTCAATGTCATGACACACGTAGCTCCTAGTAAGAGTACAGATTTTTTCCCTCGGACGTAAAATGACGAAGATCACGCAACAGTTTAGTGCTGAAATATCCGACCTTATGCCAATGAAGTAGGAAGTACAAGTGCTACTGGTAGACATTCAGTAGACGTTTGCACAGACTCACTAGAGGAAAGTTCACAGCTGCTTAGCTCCCGGGTATCAATTGCCAGTAATGGCTAGTGCTACTTGTGAACAGGGCTGTGCCCTTCTGAGGGCCGGGTTAGAGAGGGCCAAGGAAGCAATATTGAAAATAAATGAAGAGAGAGCGAGGATGAAGGAAAAAACGAGGTAAGGAAAGCCGGTGTCTGACGAAAACTCAGGCGAATGGAAGGTTGGATAGATAGACAGATACATTGGCATATGACATCAATATTTACTAGAAATAAGGTTTGTCAGCTTTCCTTGGTCAAATTCCCTCACTGTTTACCATTTTTGTATACCTGCTACAATACATGGGAATCTGTATACTCCCACGGTCTACAGTATACACTCCGTATACCTGCATTGTAATAATTCATGCTGAACTGTATACATGTATGTTATTGAATAGGTATTTATTATTATAATTATTATTATTGTTATTATTATTAAAGATGAGTACAGCGCGCTCTTACATCGTCACCTCGTTCGCTGAGTCACCGATATGACTTAGCAGAGACAGATGAGCACAACATATTACCTGCACATCCTGCGGTCATAAACCTAATGTAAAGTTTTGGGGTCATGTTCTTGTCGGTCTTGCCCCAGATTTATATGAAGTATCGGTGTCCCGGTGTGAGAGTGTACTTGTCCAAAAACTTTCCTGGACAGTAATTAAATCACAAGAGATGATAAACCATCAACAATTCATCGAGACGAGGGAGAGGGCGTGTCCAGGGCAGAGGGTACTGTACAATCTTTCTCAGGGACTTGGTCAAAGTTTATTCTGATTCTCTCATTGTTTTGGTTGTCGTCAAAGTTTCTCATATTCATCAGGAGCAAGTTCACAACCTTTGCTACTACTGTATTCTGTTTTTAAGACATTATTTTTGTGACAAAAAGGTTTTATATATATATATATATATATATATATATATATATATATATATATATATATATATATATATATATATATATATATATATATATATATATATATATATATATATATGCTGATAACCACAAGGGAGGAAGAAAACACGAAGTTCCCAAGCGCTTTCGTGTAATTCACATCTTCAGGGGTGAGTACAGACTAAAGAGAAGTACAAAACAAGGTGTATATATACAGAGGAGGGTGAGACCAGGTGAGACCATTTCACAAAAATTTCTCACACATTCCTTTACAACTAAAAACCTGGAACGTCAATGTGGCATTTGAAAACTCATGCACTGTTAAACAAATGTTAATCAAGAACTCCCCCAACAACACAATTGGTTGCATTTATAAAGTTCCTTGCAAGGAATGTAATATGTTTTACTTAGGCCAGACAGGTAAAGATCTTGTAACCAGACTTAAACAACATAAATATAGTGTTAGGACAGGCCAGGAATCCAATGCTCTGTTTGTACATTTGAGGGATAACAAGCATTGCATTGACTGGGATAATGCCTCCTCAATATTACCTTGTAATTCAATTGATAGTAGGAACATCATAGAATCTAGTCTCATTAAACATACCGAAGCATTCAACATGAATTTGAGTAATGGCATGTACAAACTGGACAATTTTGTAATTAAGAAGATTTGTAACCAGGTGAGAAGGTTGGGTCACCTTACCCTCTGATCTGACTACCGACCGTTGCCTTGCTATTTAAAGATTAGTAGGGTCATTACATAATATATATATAAAATTAATTTGCTCCTTGGATATGAGTAATTTTTATTAGGCAATATAAGCATTTCCTGGTGTCTTTAAGTCGTATGACACTCCACATTTCTTTCTAATGTCCTGTTAACTTTACACGTGAGTCGTTATCCGGAGAGCGTTATCAAGCCAGCCGGTAATCTTATCAGGTGGTACCAGGCTTACCTGCGCTCCGTCACCATGTACACCGACCACTTACTGTATGTCCAAGGATGAACACAATAGAACTGCAGAGTTTCACCTTACGCTTTGATTTCCGTGATAAACAGAGTCGTAAAGAGTTGGAACCGGGGGACCACCACGGTAGGCGGTCAGGCAGCTAGTCCACTAAACTCTAGTGACTAGAGTACTAGACCATGATGGGCTAACTGCTTAACAACCAACCGTGATCAGGGGCGGATCCTGGAATATCAAAAGGCGGGGTCCAAGAACATAAGAATGGAGGAAACTGCAGCGGGCCTATTGGCCCATACTGGGCAGTCCCGTTTACGCCCAACCCCTATTGCTCATATAAGCATCCAACCTATGTTTGAAGCAATTCAGCGTATTCGAGTTAATGATGATATTTGGTAACTTGTTCCATTCATCCACTACTCTGTTTCCAAACCAGTGTTTACCTATTTCACGCCTAAATCTAAATTTGTCTAATTTAAAACCATTGTTACGAGTTTGCTCCTGGTTGGATAGTTTGAGTACCTTTGTAATGTCCTCTTTGTTTAGCCCTGACTTCCACTTATACACCTCTATCAGGTCGCCCCTCGCTCTACGTCTCTCGAGGGAGTGCAAATTAAGATGCTTTAACCTGTCTCTATACTCAAGGTTCCTAATGCCCGGGATTAGTCGTGTCATTCTCCTCTGAATTCTTTCCAAGGATTCTATATCCATTCTGTAATACGGTGACCAGAACTGTACTGCGTAATCCAGGTGTGGTCTCACAAGAGCAAGATACAGTTTTAGGATGACCTCGCTAGTCTTGTAACTAACACTCCTTTGTATGAACCCAAGTGCAAAAACACATTGTTTACTTGGCTTAAGGTTCCTACTTATCATTACTCCTAAATCTCTCTCGCAGTCGGATTTCTCTATGACATCGTTGTTCATCCTGTATCTGGTTTCCCTGTTTACATCTCCTATACTGAGTACTTTACATTTGTCCACGTTGAATTTCATTTGCCATTTTTCAGACCATTCGAAAAATTTGTTTAGATCTTCCTGTAGTTTTGTGGAGTCCTCGTCAGATTTAATAACACGTCCTATTTTAGTGTCATCAGCAAATTTGCTTATGTTACTGTCTATGCCGATATCTATGTCGTTTATGTATATAATAAATAATAATGGTCCAAGTACTGAGCCTTGGGGAACTCCACATGTGACGTTGCTCCAATGGGACTTAGGGCCATTAATGTTCACTCGCTGTTTCCTG
Organism: Homarus americanus; assembly: GCF_018991925.1. Classification (NCBI taxonomy): domain Eukaryota; kingdom Metazoa; phylum Arthropoda; class Malacostraca; order Decapoda; family Nephropidae; genus Homarus; species Homarus americanus. The sequence goes on along the minus strand of NW_024732963.1, from coordinate 17,508 downwards.
TCCTGTAACCACGCCCTAATCCATTTAAGGATATTACTTTTGATGCCATGTGCGTCTACCTTTCTAATTAGTCTTTCGTGGAGGACTATGTCGAAGGCTTTGCTAAAGTCGAGATATACCACACCATAATTGTGCCCCTCGTCCAGCGATTCGAAAATTGATGAAAAGAATGTTAATAGATTAGTTAGACATGAACGTCCGCTTGTGAAGCCTTGCTGGGAATCATTGATCAATCGGTGCTTCTCCAGGTGATTTCGAATAGAGTTTGAAATGATTACTTCCAGTAATTTGCCTACTATTGATGTTAGACTGATTGGGCAGTAGTTAGAGGATAGTGATCTATCCCCCTTGTTGAAAATCGGTATTACATTCGCTATCCTCCAGGATTCTGGTACTACACCTGTTTTTAAGGACATGTTAAACACTTTGCTAAAGGCATACTAAGCTCTTCCTTACATTCCTTTAATACTCTGGCAAATATCTCATCGGGACCCGGTGACTTATTAGGCTTTAGTTTGTCTATTTGTTTACTAACATCGTTACTAGTCACTACTATCTCGCTTAATTTGTTTTCTTCACTATCTCTGAATAGAGTCGGTGCCCCGGGTATCATGTATAAATTTTCGGTGGTGAAAACTGTTGAAAAATATTTATTCAAATTATTGCTCATTTCTCTGTCGTTATCAGTGAGCTCGCCGGTGTCTGACCGTATTGGTCCAATCTTTTCTCGTGTTTTAGTTTGATACATTTGGTAGAATCCTTTGGGGTTTGTCTTCACCTCCCTTGCTATCCTTACCTCAATAACCTCATTATTCCTCTTGGCTTTCCTTATCTCGGTTTTAACCCTACTCGCCAATACCCTATAATAATCCCGGAGGTGAATTTCGCCACGATTTATCCTTCTACCTATAGCCTTCCTTTGGCCAATGACGTTCTTTAAATAATTATTTATCCATTTAGGGTCATTGTTGTTTGATCTGAGTTTTTTGTATGGTATGTTCTGCCTTTGTGCATTAAGTAGCTTACTGTTTAAATTGTCGTGGAACTCGGCAATCTCAGATCTCGTTATCAGGTCGGTGTCATCTGTAAGGTTCACGGCCAAGTGCAACACCCCCTCTCTCACCTGCCTCTTTAAACTGTCAAACTTTGCCCTTCAGAAATCTGGTACTTTAGTGGAATTTTCCTTACGTCTGCCCTGAAAATCTAACTGGAATCTAATTTCTTTGTGATCGCTGTTTGCAAGTTCGTTCCCTACCTCGACATTGCTAATGAGGTTTTCTCTGTTTGATAGAACTAAATCGAGTATATTATTACCCCGGGTGGGTTCGGTTATATGTTGACCTAGAAAACAGTCCTGGATCGTCTCGAGAAAATCCTCTGATTCTGAGTTACCTGTAAGGTCAGTCCAATCTATTTGGCCAAGGTTAAAGTCGCCTACGATACAGACTTTGTTGTGTATGGAAGCCCTGCGCATTTCATCCCAGATAAGTCGCTCATTGACTCTATCAAGATTGGGAGGTCTGTATATTACTCCTGTAATTAATTTTTCCCTACCGTCGATTAATTCTATCCAAGTTGTTTCTGTACTCCGCTCAGTTTTTATTTCCTTATTTATTTCACACGTCAGATTATCCCGAACATAGATTGCTACTCCGCCTCCTTTCCTGGTCTGCCTATCGGTATGGAAAAGTTTGTAACCCGAAATTTGGTATTCGACCGGTAACTCACGTGTGTCTAGGTTGATCCATGTTTCAGTGAATGCTATTATATCGATTTTTTCGGTACATACCAAGGCCCTAATATCATCCATTTTGTTTCTCATACTTCTATTGTTCGCGTAGTATACATTTAAGTTAGTCGTGTTCTGAGTCCTCCCCTTACCGCGTTTAGTTTTAAACTCCCTGTCTAATTTAGTTTTGTCATCATTCCTAGCACTATTTCCCTGTAATCTTTCACTTTGTTTACCCGCTCCCACTGCAGTCTCCTCCACCCCCGATCTCATATGTTCTCCTAGCAGTTTAAAAACTTCGATATCTTTTGAACTGCCCTCTCTAGAGCCCCAACCAGGGTTGCTACTCCATCCCTAGACAGGTGCACCCCATCCCTAGCATAAAGGTCCCTTCTGCCGTAGAAGTTGTCCCAGTTGTCAATGAATGGGGCTGATATTGACTTGCAATATCTGTCAAGACGGTCGTTGACACCAACTGCCCTTGACAACCATTCACTGCCAACTCTCCTTCTAGGCAGGACACCGCATATGATAGGGATCCCTCCCTTAGTCCTAATAAGATCTATAGCTGCCTTGAACTTATCAAGAAGCTCCTCGCTCCTACACGGGCCAATATCATTGCCTCCTGCACTGAGGCAGATAATGGGTTTGTTCCCATTACCAGACAAGATATTGTCCATCCTGTCAATTATATCCCCCACCCCAGCTCCCGGCAAACACACCCTCATCCTATTTATGTTTTTACCACAAAAGGCCCTGTCCAAGTACCTTACCTGTGAGTCACCAACAATTAAAGTTTTTATACCTTCCTTGTCAGCCCTGTCCCTGACTGTACTAACGTCCAATTCGTCTATCAAGGGACTGAATGAGTTGGTACACTTAGCTGCTGATGTCGTTGTTGACGTATCCTTGGTGTGTTTCTTCATCACCAGTTTGGTCTTCCCTCTCCTTACAACCTTCCACACGCTTGAATTTTCGTCAGACACTGGCTTTCCCTGTCCCGCCTCCCCCTTCAATCTCGCCATCTCTTCTTTTAATTTCAGGTTCTCCAACGTGGCCCTCTCTATTTCTTCCTTGGCCCTCTCCAATTCTTCCATGGCCCATTCCAGCTTGGCCAACAAACTCGCAGACCCCAGACCACACATAACGCTGGCCATATCTGATAATTATCCCTCGGGAGCTAGCCCTGCCGTGACCTTTCCCCTAGTGAGGTCACATGGCGAGCACAGCGATCTGACCCAGGTAGGGTTTTTTTGGGGCCACTGTAAGCGCCCTCAGATTTTTTATGAATTCTGTCTAATATGATGGGCATTTTGAGGCCATTTGTACTTGATATTAGGAAATATTTCGGGATCATTAGTTATTACTTTTTATTATACAAAATCGCCTGAGTACAATACTGCGTTAAAGAAAAGTATTGGAATTTCCTGATGAAAAGGGTAGGGAGGGGTTAAGACCTACAGGACCCCCCCTTGGATCCACCCCTGGTGGTGGTACCGGTTCGAACTCGGCACCCATAGGTATAAATTGTTGACATTGATTTACTTGTGTGTATTATAGGTTATGATATACTGCATATGCTTGTAAACAGTTGTTCATTTAGCAGAACTATGACTCTCTGAATTTCACTGAATTTTTTTTATCTATTTATCTATCTTTTGTCGCTTTAGTGAGTGCTCCTCGTTTTGTTGACTCAGTGAGCTTCCCTCTGTGATATTCTTTTTATGTGTGAATCGTCTTGGGGTGTGTGTGTTTCAGTAGGGGTTTAGGTAACTCACATGCATTATAATTTTCTGTTCACCCTCTACTCTATTTTCTCAAAATTACCTTTTAACATTTATAAGCGTTACACACACACACACACACACTTACTTAATGCTTAATAGCTGTCTCCATTAGGTCCATTTTAGTACTCTGGAAAAACGGAATCACTGAAGTTCGACACAGCACTGACCCACATTGTGTTCACAGAAGAGGTTATAATAAATAAATTGTCAAAGCTAAAGGTTCATACGAATCCCGGCCCTGACATGGTGCATCCCAGAGTGCTAAGAGAATTGTGCAACGAGCTTGCTGAGCCCCTGAAGATCCTATTCTGTAAATGCCTGGATGAGCACAAGATCCCCAGTGAGTGGAAAATGGCTGATGTGAGGCCCATCTTCAAGAAGGGCGATCGTCACTCCACATATAACTATAGACCGGTGAACCTGACCATAATAATATGTAAATTACTTGGGAGCCTCATAAGAGATGCCACGATGGAACATCTACTACGAAACAACCTTGTAAAAGAGTGCCAACACGGTTTTAAGCCGGAACGCTCCTGCCTAACAAAATTACTCAAAGTACTGGATGTTCGGACCCAAATTCTGGAACAGGGTGGTAATATCGAAAATATATACTTAGATTTTGCCATGGCTTTCGACAGCGTACCCCATGAAAGGCTGAAAATTAAACTGGAAGGGTACGGGATTCGGGGAAGTGTCCTAGCATGGATGGGAGACCTTATCCATGATCGCAAGCAGTGTGTGGTGATTAATTGCACGAAATCGTTATGTGTACCCGTCACAAGCGGGGTACCACAGGGCAGTGCATTGGGCCCTCTGTTGTTTGTTTGTTTCATTAATGACATGCCAGAAGCAGTACATTTCTCCTTACAAATGTTTGCCGATGATGCCAAGCTATTTCGTAAAATTAAGAACCAAGAAGACTGTGAAGACCTGCAGAAGGATCTCTAGTGAGCTTCAAGAATGGTCGAAGAAATGGCTACTAAGATTCAATGTCACGAAGTTTAAGAGGCTGCACGTGGGACGTACCAACGATAAGGAGGTGCATCATATGCTCCAACGGGACGAAGAAAATGCACTAATTGAGACTGAATGTGAGAAGGACCTAGGTGTGTATGTTGACAATGAACTGAAGTTCTCGAGCCATTGTGAGAAGGTGAATCAGGCAACTAAATTATTAGGTCTTATAAGAAGGTCGTTCAGATATCTAGACGGTCCATCCCTCGTAACGATATTTAAGAGTGAGGTGCTTCCCCGTCTGGAGTACTGTCACCCCGTCTGGTCTCCGAGATATGCTAGGGACTGTCAGTTGGTTGAAAATATCCAAAGGAAGGCCACCAGGCTGGTGCCAGCACTTCGGTACTACAGCGACCCTGAGAGATCAGAGCTCCGGCAATTGCCTTGCTTATACTACAGACGGGCAAGGGGGGACCTAAATGAGGTGTATAAACATCTCAGAGGGCACTATTATTATTATTATTATTTATTTTTTACTCAGTTGAGTGTCCTTACCTGGCTCTGGCGGACGCTCGCCCCACAAGGGGTCACAGCTCAAGGTTGAAGAAGCCGCAAGTCCAGAAAACTGTGAGGGGTACCTTTTTTTTTAGTGAGAGTTGTGCACTCATGGAACAACATGCCAGAAAGTGTTGTGACGGCACCGAGTGTGAGCTCTTTCAAGACCAGACTTGACAAGCACTGAAGCAGGTTCAGATACATTCAGGAGCCAGTGCATGCCCAGTACTTGACAACAGTGCGTAACAGAGACGTGACCGATCGTCCAAGCGGCTAATGAGCCGATCAGTGGTGAAGAGGATAAAAGTAAAAATTAAAATTAAAAAAAAGAAAGAAAGAAGTAAACGTGTGTTGTTTTATGTTTGTTAGGGTAACATCCCAGCGACCCAAGTGGCCATAAGCCCTCCCAATTTCCCATCGCTCAACATAACTGAATCACTGACAAATATACATTTATCCTGGAAAATCGCTATACAAGCTCACACTGACGCAATACGTAGCCTACATACAGACAAACCACGGAAACCGCTAAAACGTTAATAACTTCTCTAGCGATGGGTCCGGTATTAATAAATCTTCATAAATTATATACATTTGAATTTTGGGTAGTTATTTTTGGCAGCAACTCACCAGTGCTATAATATTCAGCTCTCAAATGCCTTCTGGTAAAAAATATCTAAGCTTTCCCCTAAAAGTATAAATTCTTCCTTGAATAATAAAGAAAATGTTTGATTCAGCTAGTTTTTAAGGGTAACTATGGTGCATCCAGACCCAGGGTATCATGACAACTGATGGCTGGGAGGGGCGTGGAATAGCCTGTTCATTTTTCTTTTTATAACATTTATAACATTTTGGCATCAGATACGAGCAGAGAGAGAGAGAGAGAGAGAGAGAGAGAGAGAGAGAGAGAGAGAGAGAGAGAGTCCATAATAAGCAATTCAACCCCTAGTTTTACCCGATGATGACTATGTACTCAATGTCAGCTCGAGAAACCACAACAAATACGAGCACTGACATTGATGAACCGATTAGCTGCCTGTGTAAAGGGAGAGTTATTGTAGAGTTAGAACATGAAATTGATAAAAGAGGGGAAGTGTTATATTATGAAGGAGAAGCTTACAATGAGGTCCAGTGTTATATTATGAAGGAGAAGTTTACAATGAAGTCCTTTGTTATAATATGAAGGGGAAGTTTACAATGAAGTCATTTGTTATTATGCAGGGGAAGATTACAATGAGGTCCTCTGTTGTATTATGCTGGAAAGTTTACAATGAGGTCCTGTGTAATATTATGAAAGGGAAGTTTACAATGAGGTCCTGTGTAATATTATGAAAGGGAAGTTTACAATGAGGTCCTGTGTAATATTATGAAAGGGAAGTTTACAATGAGGTCCAGTGTTATATTATGAAAGGGAAGTTTACAATGAAGTATTGTGTTATTATACAAGGGAAGTTTACACTGAGATCATCTGTTATATTATGCTGGGAAGTTTACAATGAGGTCCTCTGTTATATTACGCTGGGAAGCTTACAATGAAGTCCTTTGTTATATTATGCAAGGGATGAAGTCCTGTGTTATATTATGTGGGAAGTTTACAATGAAGTCCTCTGTTATATTATGCTGGGAAGTTTACAATGAAGTCCTCTGTTATATTATGCTGGGAAGTTTACAATGAAGTCCTGTGTTATACTATGAAAGGGAAGTTTACAATGAAGTTCTCTGTTATATTATGCTGGGAAGTTTACAATGAAGTTCTTTGTTATATTTTGCAGGGAATGAAGTCCTGTGTTATATTATGCAGCGGAAGTTTACAATGAAGACCTGTGTTATATTTTTTCCGGGAAGTTTACAATGAAGTCATCTCTTATATTGTGCTGGGAAGTTTACAATGAAGTCCATTGTTATATTATGCAGGGGAAGTTTACAATGAAGTCCTGATATATGGCGAAGGAGAAGGTTCTAAAAAAAAATTATCATATGAACAAAAGTGGAGTGAAATTAGTGAAACTTTACCAAGATCATCATCACCATATTAAAGTTTTCTACCATCAAGGAAAAGATAAGGAAGGAAGATATACTCTATTTGGTATACAATCAAAAGTGTAATAAGATTTGTTTAGTAGGGAGCGATTTCGATTCAGTTTATTCTTTGAACTTTGGTACATTCATCAGCACTGCTATTAAGATGTAAGAGAATGTGATTTTTTTTCCTATTCCAAAATAAGCCTTATCGTCTTTCTTCTTTTATCATCCAAATTAAGAAAAGTGATATATAGTTTTAGGGATTACCTGATGATTAATTACCGAGGTTATTTCACCGAATAATAATTATATGCCCTAACGTTACATAGGAGGGTTAGGTTAGGTTAGGTTAGATTAGGTGAGGCAGTGTTAGGTTCTTTTAGATTAGGTTAGGTTAGGCGAGGTTAAATGAGATAAGATTAGATAAGATTGTTATGATATTTTAGGTTAGGTTACATTAGAATAGGTCATGTTATATTATGTTGGATTGTGTTTGGTTTGGTTAAGTTAGGTTAGCGTTAAGGTGGTAATCTTAAGAGGGACTAATCTTCAGATGATCCCTTTTTCTTACACCTTCAAACTCTCAATGGCGTCTATATTTGATCGTCTACATTTATCTTCACTTAACAAAGGAGAGGCGACGTTATGTCATTTGTCCCTCTGCACTTTGCCTTGAGATGACAATTTATAAGAGCGGTTAAGTTCTATTCATGAATTATGTAGAGCAGATGCTTCCACGCCCTCGGGTCTTTATGTACTTTGGTGATTGAAGAAAAACACGATTGCCGTACTGAGTAGTGTTGTTTATCAAGCCATCTGACAGCTGGTCGATTGCATACTCAAGAGGAAGCACGCCAGTGTGTACATCGCAAGGCAGACATTATCGAGGGTTACTTCGCCACACATACGGACAGGAGTGTTGCGTCTCTGACAGTCATTCGCTCGCTCACGTTCACTAAAACCTTCTCAAAGTATTACAAAAACCAAAAGGAAAAGTTAAGACTAGGAATAACAAAATCACAAATCACGAAGTGAACGAGCATTACAGTAACTCTTGTGAATTTTTTATTCACTTGGTGAACTGGAGCATAATGTTAACCCAAAGCCAAGACGACGACTCACCGTCTTTGGGTGCCCTAATACTGTGTCTCCAAGCGCTTGGGATGGCCTCCTACACGTTGTCGGAAACTCAGCCTAAACCCAGGTTCAGTATCGCGCTCTTCCTCTGGAGCGTCTTTGTGAGGTTGTTTTCTGTGTGTGTAACTCTTATTACCATCGGGGCTGCCTTTACATTGGCGATGACGCCTGATATTGGGAGCAAAGTTTTCCTTTACTCTTGTATCACAATGACCATCGTCGAGCAGTGTGTAGTGGTCAGTCTCATGCATACTGAAGGCCAGACACTGGCGTACATATTAATGGATCTATCGACACTGCTGCAGACAAGACAGATGCATACAAAACGTTGGTACTGCCAGAAGAAAACTGTGGCCTTGTTACTAAGCACCATAGTATCTGTGGCTTTTGGAACATGGTTTGGGACGGTTTTTGAGGACATGATGAGTGCGAGTGAGGTGGTGTGTTTAATGTTCTATGTCGTGCTCTTTCTGCCATCAATGGTATTACCTTTGATACTCTCTGGGTCGATCTTCTCACTCTTGTCGAAACACCTGATCACTGTCACAGAGATCATGGTGAACACCTCTGTCTCCTTCCTTGTACCGGACCACCAAGACTTGTCTGTGTATCCTGAGGGAGTCGACATGCCTGATGGAAACGCAAGAACACTCTCGCTTATTTTTCATCGTCTGGAATGTCAAATTCGTCAGGTGAGGTAAATGTGGGTTTTGAAGTAATATTTCATCATATATATACTACATCTTTAAATAATCATTAACTACTCAGACGTTCAAATAACATCAAATAATAAAAAGAAGAAATTGAATAAACTCATGATAGAGCTGCGGTATAATTCATGAAAGAATATTAAAAGACCATTTGGAGTTTTGAAGATCCTTTATGGAGAAGTTGTGTTTTACTTTCTGTAGAATTGATGCCTAAGATACATCATTATTTTCTAATTTGTTTTGATAAATCTAACAGCAAAATGAATTTTTGCCAGAGTATCATAACTGTTGTCAAGGAATAATACATTTTTCATTTCATATATATTTTCTTTATTCTAATTTTGGTAAATAACATAATATATATTGTCGAGTTTTTGCTTTGTGTTTTAGTTGAAAGCATTTTTCTTCAAGGGATATAAGAAAGGTTAACTTTTTAAAAATGTATGGTCATAAATGTTCTGTGATATAAAACAAGGAGACTTATACCAACAAGGGCGTTTAATGCTAACTGTAAGTATAACTCTGCTGCCACTAAATGAACATAGATGTCATAATTACTAACAAAATACTGTACTGGACAAGATGAACGGCATTTTCTAAGACTACAGTTTTTAAGATTATGTTACTTTGGAAATATTGGTTCTTCAAGAGACAGCTTTCTCTAAAAGTTTAAATTCCTCTAAATGATTGCCATTTCTTTTATTTCCTCAGTGTTAAACGGCTAACAAAGCACATGATAACCGGACAAAAAGTTGATATTCTCTAAAATCTTGCATAGCCTTAAAAAATATTACGCTCTCTTTCATCTCAAGGTTGAGGTAATCCGTGAGAGAGCCCACGACTGTTTCTTCAAAGTGATCAGTGTGAAGCTCTTGCTGTATACGTTTGTGTCCACCGCCGCCTCTTATGCTATGCTCCGCGGCTTCTTCGTTCACGGCTCTGCTTTTATGACGCTGGGACTTAGCTACGCGATTATTATGTTTCTGTGTGGCATAGGGCAGAGACATGTGAACCAGGTGAGATGGTTTGTTTTTTATTTATGTTTGATATAATTTGGTTAGATTTCATGAGTTGTTACATGTTTACTACACTTGCCAAACATATATTAACATCTTATGGTCAGATATATATCCATTTAAGCTAAAATAAATTCAGCATGTGGGGTAAACCTCCCATGAACTATATTTACTGGGACTTCCACTAGTTAGGAGGAGTTGGCAGAGCGTGAGTCCAAAGAGCGTATTTTGATCAGTGACTATACGAATCAATCAATGAAATGTAAAGAGAAAAGACATTGAACCATGAGCTCTAATAAGTGTTAATGATGTGTGAATAACTGTATCTTCCCAGTAAATAGTGGTCAGCATAAACGGACATCAGACACTGAAAAGGTACAACCTTCCAAAGAATACACATGTCGCTGGTGCTGTTCTCTCGGCACAATTATCTCAATTATAGGATAATTTTCCGCATATGTCCCGAAGCGTCTTGCACGAAGGGACGATAGTGGGTCACCAATCTAACGTCTTTTGTAAGAGTTAAAATACATCCGTTATTTATTGGGTCATGAAAGCCAACCCGTCCCTCCATCCCTTGATTACGCGAGAGTTGCGTAAATATATATATATATATATATATATATATATATATATATATATATATATATATATATATATATATATATATATATATATATATATATATATATATATACTGATAACCACAAGGAAAGAAGAAACACAGAAGTTCCCAAGCGCTTTCGTGTAATTCACATCTTCAGGGGTGAGTACTCACCCTGAAGTGATACTCTTTCTTACTATGCACCTACAGTGATTTACTTGCATATATATATATATATATATATATATATATATATATATATATATATATATATATATATATATATATATATATATATATATATATATATGCATGCTTAAGTAACTCCTTAACCCTCGCCCATTTCTATAGCCTCCGAACACCATAACAACGTAGAGTGTACTAGTCGGTAATGTCCCCAACTGCCGCAGCAATCCCATAACACTGTACATAGAACATTCAGCATGCCATGTATCGTCAGGCTAAGTATAAAGCTTTCAACTTAGTACACCTTGCTCAAGATGTAGAAAGTAATGCGGGTGCAAGAAACTTGGGCAGTTTTGCACGTCAATGTGGAGCAAATGCGTGGGTCAAACCTGTCTCAACACTGCACTACTATTGTTGGATAATGACGACGACAAAGTTAATAATGGGTAAATATTTAGAGTTTTGATATGTTTTTTTCTCACATTTCTATGAATCTTTCCTGAGATGTTCAGCATGTTATCATACATTTTTCAGGTGAACAAGGCGGTGCACCTGTTGAAGGACCTCAGTTGTATGACTCCTGATCACACCATAAAACAACAAGTGAGTTGGAGAAAATATACCCAACAGTTTACTCTGAAATTTGACAGTACACTCAGAACAAGAACAAAATTTATTTCCATATCCAAAAATTAATAATTGATATTGATCAGAGTAAAAACTTGTTCTACAGTGTTTAATACTTATACACTGATATTATGTTCTGTGTACGAGTATCAGGTCAAATGGGTACCAATTTTAATACGTCGGAATATTAATCAGACTCATTTCTAATACGCTCAATTTTAATGCTTAGGTTAGATTAGGTTGACTTCTATTAAAACTAGAGGCCATTTGACTAGCATAATTGAAATTAATTGATGCGTGACTCCCTACAGGTAAGCCACCTCATCACCTGCCTTGGTCCCCTACAGACGTTCAAAATGTGTGGCTGGTACACCCTTGACTACAGTGCCCTGCTCGCTGTAAGACCTGGGGGTCATCTGTTTGTCTGTCTGTTGTACTATACACCGCCCCCCCCCCCGCCCCCTCCCTCATTCCTTTTCTAGATGCTCCGTTTGTTTGTTTGTATTGTCTCAAACACTTTTTTATGTATGTTTTGACTTATATTTTGTTCATGGCATGACATGGGGCGGTTTATATAGAACTTACCACTACTTGTCTTTCTTTGTTTTATATCTTTTTTTTTTGGTATATCCTTGTCTATATGTAAATCTGTCTCTCTGTCTTTCAATGCTTCATTATAAATTTGTCTTTTGTCTCCGCCTCTCTGACTGTTTGTTTTATATCTCCATCTGTCTGTCTGTCTGTCTGTCTCTCTCTCACCGTCTCTTCTTCTTCTTCCCTTCATTTAGTGTTCCACCATCACCCTACAGAAGGAACATTGACTCAAATTATTCATAAAACTTTGAAATAATATAACATAATTAACTAATATTCCGAGATCACTAAGGAAACCTCTACCCTTGCAGGTGGGGAGTATGCTGGTGACGTACCTGGTGATCCTGCTACAGTTGAGTATCTAGACTATTGAAGAAGGTAGTAATCGCCTTCAGAGCAATTAAGGGATAATAAGACCCGTCACGTTGAACTCGAACGTTATAATTCGGTCAAACCCGTTGAATACAATTCATTCTTATTATTTCATATAATAAATCGTACATAGGTAATCCACTACATATTCACATAACAATCTTAGCTATCTTAGCTGTGTAATTAGTCTAATCATAACGTCTATAATGAGTACTTAATTTGCCATATTTCCATGCTGTCACAATGATAAGCGATACAAAGGTTACAGTCTACCCGTGTAAACTCAAGTACAGGTTGAATTTACGTGTGAAGGTCTCAAACCGAATAGGTTGGGTGTTCACCCTATGATGGGAAGAGCTAAAGTGTCAGTGACTCAGTGCCCCTCGTCGCAGACGCTGCCTGGGCTGACACATTTCGCTGTTTCAGGTGTTTTATACACAAACAACTCCCCTCTACTGCCACACAACACCATCCTTCTCCTTGTCTGTCTATCACCACTAACTCGATGCTCTATATACGGGCCGGCACGCCCAGTAAAACATGACATGACCTACAACCTAACATAATATTTGTTTGTGGGTTATACTACTCATTACTGCTTGAGGTAACTAAGGTAATTAACCTCTCTCTCTCTCTTTCTCTTAGTCTCTCTTTCTCTCTCTTATATATCTCTCTGTTTCTGGCCCCGTACAGCCCACTACACCTCATCTCACAGGTAATAAGATACTGATATGACATGAGAACACCTGACACATCAAAACAGTGGATTATTTACGTTCCAAAACTAAACTAAACTTTCACATCTTTCAGAAAAGATAAAGTAAATGTTATATACACAAAAGAACGTTGATGAAAATATGCAAAGGATCAAATGATAAACAGTAGAAAAAGAGTAAAGACAGGAAAGAGGAAATGGAATGTTACGGTTCTGTAGTTGTTATTGATGGAATATTTAGTGTAGTTTGGTCATCTATAACCAGGTCAAACACAGCCAAATAGTCTTGGCTCTTGAACCATTTTATTGTATTTAATCAACCAATAATATTAATGTTCTCTGAGGAAAAAGTAATTTCTATGTCTACTCTATTTAGTGTTACGTAGCAATTGTTCGGTTATTTTATAAGTATTGTTTAACTTCCATAAATATTAATAATGAAAGAAATACGAAATGATTGCGATTGGTTGATATATGTATGTATGTATGTATGTATGTACTGTATGTATGTATGTATGTATGTATGTAATAATAATTAATAATAATAATAAGAATTGACGGTTTATTGGAAAAGTTCTGCAGCCCGAAGGCTGAAAATATACATTGGACATAAATGACTTATTACATACATTGGTGGTTTAACAAAAGCCTTCATTAGAGAAAGGTAAAGGAACATACAGTGAACATACAGATTATTGTAGGTGTTGAACAGCAAAAACGTAGTGTAGTAACTCCCTCCCAGATGGTGTTAGGAGGGACCTCACGTGGTGTAGTAGTTCCCTCACAGATGGTGTTATGAGGGGCCTCACGTGGTGTAGTAATTCCCTCACAGATGGTGTTATGAGGGGCCTCACGTGGTGTAGTAAATCCCTCACAGATGGTGTTATGAGGGGCCTTACGTGGTGTAGTAATTCCCTCACAGATGGTGTTATGAGGGGCCTCACGTGGTGTAGTAACTCCTTCACATATGGTGTTATGAGGGGCCTCACGTGGTGTAGTAATTCCCTCACAGATGGTGTTATGAGGGGCCTCACGTGGTGTAGTAACTCCCTCACAGATGGTGTTATGAGGGACCTCACGTGGTGTAGTAATTCCCTCACAGATGGTGTTATGAGGGGCCTCACGTGGTGTAGTAATTCCCTCACAGATGGTGTTATGAGGGGCCTCACGTGGTGTAGTAATTCCCTCACAGATGGCGTTATGAGGGGCCTCACGTGGTGTAGTAACTCCTTCACATATGGTGTTATGAGGGGCCTGACGTGGTGTAGTAATTCCCTCACAGATGGTGTTATATGAATGAGGTGTGGTCCCAGGCCTTCCTATCGTAGACGGATTAACACATCGCTGGTTGTTGGGTCTCATGGGCCGCTATCACTGGGTACCTGGGACCTCACTGTGTGAAGGTCAACCCTGGTACGACTGTAACTGTTGAGTTGTTCTCACTGACTTAAGCACCGTTCACCACTGTATGTATGTATGTATGTATGTATGTATGTAAGTATGGATAGATAGATAGATAGATATATGTATGTATGTATGTATGTATGTAAGTATATATGTATATGTGTGTATGTAACATTAATAAAAATAATAATAATAAACGGTTTATTAATAGAGTTGCAGCCTGTGGTTGAAAATATCCAGATTTACATTTGATTTAGACATAATGATATAATATGCATTGAATACATTTGCAGGGCTGTACAGTACATAAATCAGGAGTTGTTTATTATTTTAACAATAGATGGGATGGTGCTATTCTTATATCTATCGGTGCGGGCTCTTATGGGTTGAATTTTGTTGTAGTGGCTGACTGCGCGAGGTGGGTGGGGGGCTGCCAGTGGCAGGAGGTGGCGATGACGAGGGTGGTGCATTAGTTGGCTGTAAACCTTTCAGTGCTTGGTGGGGTAGAGGTCACTGGGGGATGGCATTTCAGGTGGAGAAGCGTTGGTGTAGCAGAGTATTCTGCGCCGAGCATGATTCTGCAGGCCCTTTTCTGTACCTTCTCTAGCTGACGTTGTTGGGTGGAATTGAGAGAAGACGACCAGGCTGGTAAGGCATACGTTAGTTTGGGGAGAATAAAGGCGTTGTAGATGGTCCTCAGCTCTGGCGTGGGTGTCCCAAGTGACCTAAGTCGTCGTAGCATGTGGAGACGGTACGAGGCTGCCTTGACTGTGTTATTTATATGGGCCTTCCAATCAAGTTTGTTGTCTATAGTTACACCCAGGAGTTTGGCAGACTGCACCAGCTGGAGAGGATGGGCACCCACTGTGACTGCTGGGGCTTGCACTGGAGTGGTGGCGGTATTGATGTGCATGACTACGGTTTTGGTGTGGTTGATGGCGACCTTGTTCTCCGTAGTCCATGCCTGTAGCCTGTCAAGGGTGCCTTGTAGCGATGAGTAGTCTGGTGCAGTGTTGTCCACTGAAACCCCCACAGTGCAGTCATCCACGTACTTTCACCTGTGAGGAGTGTCCGATAGAGCGTCGTTGATCAGGAGTAGGAAGCACAGTGGTCCCATCTTGGTCCCCTGGGGAACACCGCAGGTGAGGTGTTGGAATGTGGAGACCAAGCCCTGATACCTCGCTGCCTAGCGACGTCCACTCAAGAAATCAGTGAGCCATGAGACCAGGTTGGTGGGCAGCCCTAGTGCAATAGCCTTGTTGATAACAGTGCAGTGATCAACAAGGTCAAAGGCCTTCCTGAAGTCCACCAGGGCAACGGCCTTTGATGTCTTACGTTTCTGCAAGTTTTTGTGCAGAAAATCCAGAAAGCTCACCAAGCAGTGTGATGTAGAGGAGGTCCTCATATTGCCAAATTGCTGTGGATCAATTGACTGATAGATACTGGCAAATGCCCACTCAAAAACAAAGTCCTCACAAAGTAGACTGGGTATGGGGGTAATGGCAACTGGCCTGAGGTCGTTAGGGGACTGTGGGGTGGTGACCATGGGGGTGACACATGCGGTTTTCCATTCATTAAGGCATTTGCTTTGTCTGAGGGATGCATTAATAATAGAACAGAGGGGGGTGGCAAGTTCGGCTGCAAACTCCTTGTATATTTTGATTGGGAGGTCAATTGGGGTCATGGAGCGTTTGGATTTAAATTTCAGGAGTTTGTTGGCGATTTCATATGGTTGGACACTGGGAGGGGGAAGGTAAGTAAGGTGAGAGGAGAGTGAGGTCAAGACTGGGTAAGGTATGACATATGGTAGCAAAATGGTTATTAATTATCTCAGCTGCCTCCTCACTAGGTAAATGTGAGATGGAAGGAAGTGTGGGAGACTGACGGTTGGGACCACAGATATCTTTTACCTTGGAGTACCACTGACCGATGCCGACTTCCTTGAGGCCGTGCACTTTCCTGGGATAATAAGTCTTCTTGGCAGACTTGATTTCCCTGATGACCTGGTTACGTAGACTTTTGTACAGGCGGTTGTTGGTGTAGTATGCCTTGTTGCGCTGCTCAATAAGTCTTTTTATGCGGGGCATAATCCACGGGACATCATCAGGGTGGATCCTCAGTGTTTTGGCTGGAAAGAAGTGGTGGTAGGCTTTGGTGATAGTGTCCAGGTAATTATCCCACTTGTTCTGCACATCGTCTACCGTGATCATTTCAGTCCAGGGGTACCGGGTTATCCATTGTCCAAAACGCCGCATAGCAGAGTCGAGGGTGGGTCGGTATGTATGTATGTATGTATGTATGTATGTGTGTATGTATGTATGTATGTATGTATGTAAATTTAAGATAATAAACATAAGACTGGTGTACTAACTCAATAAAACACGGCCTTTGTTGTTGATGCTATTCTAGGAGTTTGTTTATCGTCTCTATCTAGTTGACGACTTAGGTGTTACTATCAGCTCATGAGATAAAGTTAAACATGATGGAAGACTCTGGTGTGATAAGTCTCTACGGGATTGAAGTTTTATTACTCTTTGTCTGTCTTCTCTGTCCGTCTATCTGTCCGTCTGTCTATCTGTCTGTCTATCTGTCTGTCTGTCTGTCTGACTCGTTTCCTTTCCTTTCTCTCATTTTCTCCTTTTCTCATGTTTTTCTACAATCCTTCCTTTACTTTGTCTTAAATTACTATCTCTAGAACAGTTCTTAAGGGAAGTCTAAACAGCATAATATTGGTAACACTTATCATTATCAAGTAAAGGAACAATATTTTCATTTCAGAGTTCCATCGGTAGAGTCTATGTCTTACCCTGAGCTTCTCTATGCAACGTCGAAATGGTAGTTTTCTTTCTCTTTTTCTTTTCGTTTTCCTCCTCCTCCTCCTCCTCCTCCTCCCCTTCGTCCTCCTCCCCTCCTCCTCATTTCGCCTGCAAGAAGGTCAATAAGAATAGTCCTCAAATTTTGTAATCATTATGTTAAATGTTTAGCGAGCAGGTGATTTGCCTAATAGCACTTTGTGTACACTGGGGATTAAGGAACGTCGATTATAGTGTTTATCAAGTCAACTGGCACCTGGTCGATACCTCAAACACATCT